>NW_026606185.1:56985000-57087500 GCF_029834395.1 Sorex fumeus
TGTCTAACTCACTTGCTCTGCATTTATTCAGAAGGTCCCCAGAGGTTTGTGTAAACAGTACTTGAATTATAATCACACATTTCATTCAAATTTCATGCTTTGAGGATTTTTTCCTCATTAGAACAGTTAGTTGTCAATCTGACAGGATCACATTTGTAACCTTTATACCACCCTCAGTGCTCAATACGTAAGGCCAAGGTACCCCTCTACCAAAGGACAATGTGTAAAATTCACAATTTAGTGAAGAGCCTGAAGCTTAGAACGGTTTAGTGGAGAATTCTGTTGAACTTCTGTTCCTCTGATGATTTTCTGAAAACCCCTTATTTATAAGTCTGCTTCTGGAACCCATCTAACATTTCAAAGATGGACTGCTATAAAGATTTAAGTGTTCTGATAAACAACCATTCTGTTTTATCTACATTAAATGACTCTTCTTACATATTTTGCAAACATTTAAATGATTTTCTATTAATTATGTAAGTATAAATAAATTTTTCATACTTTAATGAGCTACAATTGATATTTTAAAAACTGAAGCTCTCGTTGCTTTTAAATATACAGGTAATGTGCATAAATAAGTAGGTTTTAACCTGATAAGGTAAAAGATTTTTAAACAGACAAATCAACACATGAGGCGCACACACACAAAAATTAAAGCGAGACTACAACATGAAGCTTCTGAGCTTCATGAATGAGAAACAGCCTGGAATTTCAAAGGTACCAACCTGCAACAATTAAGACAGACTGACTCCTTTAAAGGTGACCTCTGAGTTGTAAAGAATCAGACACTGAAGAAACTACCATCCAGTGAGGTTATGGTTTTGGTTTGCTGACCTTGGAGGACATTTCAATCACAGAACTCAAGCCAGCAGCTTGTCAACGGAGACGTCTCTGAGAACTCAGACTTTGAAGTTTTCTTTGTGACAGAAATATCACCCATGTAAAATTTTTGGTGTGATGCGTGGGGGAGTGAGCAGAGAAGTCTAAGAACAACTGAAGCTTTATGCAGAAATCCCTGTGTTTCATAAAAAAATTGAAAAGGAGTCCTAATCGGAGCAGCCAATTTTTAAAAGAACTTAAAAACTGACCAGTTCTGCCTGTTTGATCTTGCCTAGCTAGGAAGCCACAGAGAGTGGTGAACTACAAGACACAGGAAGCCCTCACTCTGCCTGCCCACTGGCCACTTGGGCATCACAGCAGAAGCCTGGTCGAGTGTTTCTCTGCTGCTTCGAGTGGACACGAATTTGTGAGCGCGATTGTTTTGGGGGCGATCCCTGCTCAGGAGTTACTCCTTTCTCGGTGCTCAATTCAGAGCACTTTAGGGGATGCGAAGAATAGAACCTAGGTCAGCTGAGTGCATGGCAAGTAGCTTCATTGCTCTACTCTCTCCAACCCCCAGGGGGCGGGGGGCACGGAATCTTGTCAGTAAAACTATTGTTTCAAAGTACTGGCACCTTAACACTGTCCTCCTGTTGTTCATCGATTTGCTCGAGCGGGCACCAGTAACGTCTCCATTGTGAAACTTGTTGTTACTGTTTTTGGCATATCGAATACGTCACGGGGAGCTTTCCAGGCTTTGCCATGCGGGCAAAGTACTAACTCTTTAAATATCTATCTATCTATCTATCTATCCACATTATTCTTACCTTCTCCCAGAATTTGAAATTTACAGTCCTTTCAGAATTTACCAAAAAGTTCTTGCCAGGTATTTTTAAGGTGAAGTAGAATTAGAGGCACATACCTAAAGATGCCATAAGAAATTTGGGTACAATTCAACAAGAAATTCTCAGTGAATGTCCGCAGTATCACCACAGGTAGATACTCATTTAAGAACAAGTGAATATTCAAATTCTCTATCACTTGAGTGAAGAGGCTTAGACTTCTATATTCATTCAATCATTTAAGAAACAATCAATGATTTTCCTACTTTCGGTTAAGCCCCATCCTAGAGCATGCCAGAATGCAGAGATGTCTGACACTCGTTCCTGCCCTCTGAGGCCTGACCACACAGCCAATGAGATAGGACTTGTGCTCTTGGATAAAACAGAAAAATATGACTAGCACTAATGTTTTAATTGTCAAGTAGGGGCAATCATACATATATTAAACAATCAGACAACAAACCATTACAGGATAAGGAACTAAACTATTCACTCCCAATCACAGCTCTCATTAAAGCAAATTCTTTTTTTCTGAATAATGACTGCAACATTATGCGGTTACTGCAAAGTCCAAATAAATCTAACATGAACACTGAAGCGCGCGCGCACGCACACACACACACACACACACACACACGCGTGCAGGCACACACACAGACACACAAGGTACTCTGGAATTACCCAGAAGAAGGTAGGTGTCCAAGAATTATGAGCTCATCAATGAAGGAAGGACTAAATCTTCTACCAGCACCTAACTTTGTAGAACTTTAACAAACCAAAATTCTCTTTGAATCACTGAGGACTGACATTTATTTTGCTATTTTTATTGGAGGGGGCGGCTGTCCTCAGCAGTGCTGGGGGCAACCCGGGCCAAATCTGGTGATATTCAGCAGTCCATATGATGCCAGGGATTGAACCTGGGGCTTGAGGATGGAGGCATGAGTTCCTGCCCTTTGAACCACCTCACCAATCTAAAGTCACCTTTTTCATGTAATACTTATATTTCTCTATAATGAGGTTCTCTTTAGCCTAGCATGGCTGATTTAACTAAATATCATAGCCCACCCCCCAACCCAAATAGTGCTACTCATCAACATACAATGATTACATAACATAATGGGACTAAATGAGTCTATAAATTAAATAATCACCTTAGGTAAATATTTACTCATCAGCAAAATGATAATAAAACTGTGATTAATAAATGTATAGTGATAATATACAATTTAAAGTACATACAATTGACTACATTTAATATTCATAATATTCATAGCCATTAATTTATGATAGGTATTATTATTATTATTCCTACTTTATTTGGGGAAGGGTGTCTTTTTTTGTTATTGTTGTTGTTGTTGTTGTTGTTGTTTAGTTACATCCAGCAGGGCTCAGGGCTTACTCCTAGCTCAGTGCAGGAATAGAACTGAGATACTGGCCACACGTAAGTGTCTTAATCCCTATATTATCTCTCTGGTCCCATTATTTTACTTTAAAGGTAGGGAATTAAAGAGTTGGTTACAGATGCCAGGCCACCCCAGGGGGGAAAGGGTGTTGTCCCTCCGCCTGCTCCCCCTAGGCGGCTCAGTAGCCACCATCCTTCAGAGGCCACTGGACAGTCAGGTTTGGGCCCTCAGTGATGAGACACGTGGGGCCTCACAGGATGGGGGTGTCGAGCTGGCCCTTTCCTCCCCGGCCCAATGAGACCCCCAAGTTGCTGCCCATGAACGGCCTTTCTGGCTCCTAATCAAGCTGCTTAACAGCCACGATCCCAAAAAATCTGAACAAATCTTGGAACCCAGCAGGTTTTGGCAGAACTCCCTCCAGATTTAAGTGTTAAAATTTCAGAATTTCAAAATCATGCGGCCACTACTGCAGCCACGTGACATCATATGTTATTCTTAACCATCAATCGAAAACAAATTGTCTACTCTTGCTTTTTTAGCAGATCTGAGTGTTGGGGTAAAATCCCAAATAATAATGGTGGGTCTGGTATCAAAATATTGAATGTGATAAAAATAGAGAGAGAGTAATGTGGAAATTATCTGCCCCACAGGTAGGGGGAGGGTGTGGGATGGTGGTATACTGGGGTTTTGGTGGTGGAGAATGGGCACTGGGTGTTTCATTGTATGATCGAGACTTAAACCCGAAAGCTTTGTAACTGCTCTCACAGTGATTCATAATAAATAAAATTATAAAAAATGGAAAAAAAAGTAAGGTGGAGTTCATGCCCAATTCAATCAGCTAATCAGTGGCTGAATAAATAGCAGTACTCCTACATAAAAAATTTTTAAAAAGTTCAGGGAGAGTGTACAATGAGAAGGATTTTGCCTTGGACTCAGCCAACCTGGGTTCAATCCCTGGCATCCCATATGGTACCCTGAGCATGGCCAGGAGTGATTCCTGAGCACAGAGCCAGGAATAAGCCCAGATGCAGCAAAACAAACAAGCAAACAAAAAGCACAATAATCAAAACCGGTGAAAAAAAGAGAAGGTTTAAAGAGATCGAGCTACTAAGACAGTGGGATCAGGATGTGAATCACGTTATAAATACTAAACTTGAGGGGCAGACATATCTTCATGAGAATTACAACCTTGGGACTCTGCCCAGTCGTAGAGTGGCAAAGTCATATCACAGGGTGGAGTTTACTGTCCTCATTTTAACGCAAGTGGTTCTTTTAAGGCTAAATGAGAAGGCACCCAGTTCATGGAGCTTAGCAGCTAGTTCAGCAACATATAATAAATGATAAAGCATTTTCTTGTCCCTTCTCTGCTGTTTCTGCAAGAATACCTTGGAGAGTCACAACAAAGCAATCTGATGCAAAATAGTCTAAGAAACATGGAGCTGGAGAGATAGTACAGGGGATAAGACACTTGCCTGGCAAGTGGCCAAACCCAGTTTATCCCCAAGACTACATGTTTCCCTGAGCACCGCCAGGAGTAATCCCTAAACCAGAGCCATGAGTGAGCCCTGAGCACCTCTGGGTGTGGCTGAAAACCAAAATCCAAAATCAAGGTCTAAGGGCTGTAGTGATAGCACAGCATTTAGGATGTTTGCCTTGCACAGAGCCATCCTGGGTTCGATTCCCAGCATCCCATATGGTCCCCCGAGCACCGCCAGGAGTAATTCCTGAGTGCATGACCCAGGACAACCCCTATGCATCGCTGGGTGTGACCCCAAAAAGTCAAGGTCTAAGTAAAAAAAGTCAACTGAAAAGATTATCAAAATACAGGACCAAGCTAATCTTTTCATTAGTAAGCCAAATGCTCCATCTTTCGGAAATACCTATTACTACATATCTGGAATTCAGATAATTAAAAAACGTAAATGTTTTTTGTTTTTAATTTTGTTTTTTAAAATCAATATTTTTAATCTCATACTTAAATATAAATAAACAGTAAACTTTGTCAAATTTAGGTAAGGAGGTTCGCTAAATCAGCCATATTCGTTTTTATAATGGAGGTATTACTGAGTTTAATATTCAGAAGCTAAATTGGATTTATTCTGTTCTCCAGTAGGAGTCACTATAAATAAGTCACTTCATTCACATATAATAAATCAAGACTGCTGTGCAGTTAGTAAATGCCTATATGTGGAATGGACGAAAGAGGGATTACTACTTAATATTCAACCTGCAATAAAATATTCAAACTGCAATGAAAAAGTATTATGTAGCCACTATTATGAAAATGTCAGCCAGAGAACACCTACACACATCATAAAAAGATTTTTTTCTGATGACCATAACCTGAGACTTCCCTGTTATCTTGTAGAAGATACCAACTAACCTTCTCTATATCTTATGTGTATTTGGATTAAGAATTTTGGAGTATAAAATAGCTTAGTTTAATAAGTAAGCTTGTTACTTTGAAAATTATTTCCCTGAACTAAAATATTACCTTAAACTCTTTTAAGAATATACATTCATTGGAAAACAGAGGAATTAAGAAAAAATATTCTTTTTTTTAATAATAAGGAATTAAGGGCTGGATCAACAGCACAGCAGGTAGGGTGTCTGCCCTGCATGATCTGACCTGGGTTCGATTCTCAACATCCCATATGGTCCCCTGAGCACTGCCAGGAGTAATTCCTGAATGCAGAGCCAGCAGTAACCCCTGTGTATCACTGGGTGTGACCCAAAAGGAAAAAAAAAGGAGTTAAAAAAATTATTCCTATTTCTTGGTGAAATAAACTTACTCCAGACAAAATTTAGATACAGTCAAAACAATAGTTTTAAGTATTTATATGGTTCAAATACAGTCAGGTTTAGTTTGGGAGATGCTTTTATCAGAGAAAAGTACCACAGAATCAGCATAGACTATTGAAATCTAATTTCTATGTGTGGATTTATCAGTGATTTCCTATGTTATCCTAAACTGTTTGCTTTTATATGATTTGTATTCAAAATTTGATATCTAAATGTCTTATCATGATTTAATTATACGTTTTCCTCTTGGCTGGTCAGTAAGTTTATAGTAACATTGCTTATAATGCAATTCATACTCATGAGAATGAAGCACAATGAGCAAGCAATGTGTGTTACCTTTTAACTTTATTTTTACTTTGGTGGAAGGGAGGATAACCTAAGCAGTGCTCAGGAGCCGAGGAAATTCTCAGCCACCCTGGACAGTTGTTTCATGCAAAAGTCTGACTGCAGAACGCCCAGCAGTGGCCAAAGACCACGTGTGCCGGGGATCAAACTGGAGTTGGCAGCACACAAGGTTTGTATCATCACCCTGGTAACATCCTTCCGGCCCATTAAACAGATGTTGTTCCTAGATATCTATTTGACTTTCTCTGTTAGCATGTTTCATGAGAAGTAAGAGGTCACTCACTTTGCTTTAAGGAGAATTATTAAAATTAACAGATATATTATTTTGTTGATATACAGTGCTATGCAAAATAAATGCAACAAACAGATTTCTAAGTACATACATCCAACTAGATCAGGTTAGAGTACGTCTCTTACTTGCCCCCACACCCTGACATTTCCGTTGAAATACTACAACATGTACGTAAAAGCACATGAATACAATATCTTCTATGAAATTCAAGAAGCCATAGGTATAATCTGGCATCACTTTGTACACGAACAAATATAAATCCAGTGGCAGGTATAACACGATTAATTAAAATACTGAGTTAAGTGCGTGTTCAAAAGATATAGGGTTTTTTTGGTTCTTTTAATTTTTTTTTCTTCACAGAAATGGACACTGCACAATAGACTCTAACTGAAGTTCCCTTTAGCCTTCCTTAATTTTATGCATAGGCAGTTCAATGCAAAAAATCACAAATTTATGCTGCTGTCTCATCACTCAAACATTAGATAAAATTAGGCAAAAATATGGGTTGCTGAGATAGTACAAAAAGCAAGGCACTTGCCTTGCAATGGCTGACTGGGATTTACTCTCCAGAACTGCAGACAGTTCCCAGTCTAATCCATCTGCCAGGTGTGATCCCTGAGCACAAAGCCGGGAGCAAGCCGTGGGCACTTTCAGGTGAGCCCCCCCCCAAAAAAAAACCAAACAAAAGATAGCGCAACTACTCTTTCTTGAAGCTCATGGAAATATTTCAATAACAGGGAAAACACTTCATTGTGTTTCTTATTTTCATTATTTCAAGGCGTCAATCTCTTTCCCTTGGGATAAGTGGAATGTTCCTTAACAGAAAATTCCCCACTTTGTAAATCCATAGCTACTTTCCAAGTCTGATGCAAAAAAACAAATGATTTCTATTTTTACAATAAGGAAGCATCACACTGGACAATATGAAAAAACAGAGACGGAGGAAGTTGACTCAGTGTGTTGCACTTCCTAGATGAAGAGCGCTTGCAGGCTTACCACAGCACCTGAATCGGATGAAGTAAGACGACAACTGTTTTTTCCGTCTGATCGATGTACGTGTAAAAATGAATTCCCGAAAAGTTAAAGGGGAAATCCTGGGTATGTTTGTTTGTCTGGATGAAGGATTCCCTTCGGAAAACTTCTGACAAAATGGATTGATGAAGCAGACTGGAATCTGAACACAGGATGTACATAATTTAAAGTACGTGTCAATAGCTACAATGCTTTCCAAGGCATTGCTCAATAAAACCTGGTACTAAAATGACATTTATTTTTATTAAAAGCAGAATAACTATCTACAGTTATTGTAATTCTAACAATATCCTGAGGCTTCTAACGATGGACTACATTTAACTGGGTGATATCTGACACATAAATAATGGATTTTCCGGGATAGCACATATTTTCAGGTACCTTAAAGCCTTTCTCATATATATTTTTTAATTTTTATTAGTGAGACACCATGAGGTACAGTTGTAGACTTACAAATTTTGTGCTTGGGTTTCAATTATACAATGATCAAATACCCATCCCTCCACCAGTGCCCATTTCCCATGACCACGGATCCCAGTATCATATTCTTAATGATGATTTCTAATAAGTATTAAAAAAAATGTAGGTAGAAGGAATTTTAAAAAGTTAAAGTGGAATTGAAAGACCATAAAAGATCAATATCCTATTTGTACTATTATTAAGGTTCTTATTTCAAATTCTGGTTCTACAAAGTTTTGTCCAAAATGTTCTTTTGCAACCATTGTAGGCAAAAATTAGTATTTCAGGGAGTGAAGAGTAGCAGATGTATGTTCCCTCAAGTTCGATTCAGAGCCTAAAATTTAAACTGGCCATTTCTAATATTGAACCCTTTAACTCAACAGGACTTTGCATTTTAACTACTTTGGTTTAAAAATAAATCACCCCTTCATTCTCTCGATCGTAAGTGCCTAAGTGTCTGACACTCACAGAGAGATGAGGCGAGTTTTCAATCATCATCAAATAAAAAGTTAAGGGGTCTGTCTGTCTTCAGACATTCTGGATGTGCAGGGCTTTTCCTCTTTGACCAATAAAGCTTGGACTCAGGTAGGTGTAGTTAAGGACTTAGAAAAAAATCCCATGAAACATCTTATCTCATTGAACAGAGGTAAAGGGCCATTTAAAAAAAAACCTGGACCTCATCTACTAAATAAAATGGAAATAAATTCATTCGCTTCCACTGAATAAAAACACTACTAAAGAAGATTTGGCAAAAAGGTGATATTGATAAATTCGAGGTTCTACCATTAGGTCAATCAGATCAGAAAGAGCTGGAGTATCATAGTCATAAGACTTTAATGGACTTATTCCTAGTCATTGATGGCTGGACCAAATCTTTAAAAAAGAAGTTTTGGGACTACACGTGGTGGTGCTTAGGGAATGATATACAGTGCTGGGGATGGAGCCAGGGTGTGAAATATGCAAGGCTAGTGCTTTCACTTCTGTACCAATCTCTCCAGAAAAGGGATTTTTAATGCCATCACCTATCACTATTAGCAGTGCCAATTTGCCATATTATGTGCTTACAAACTGGAGGTACACAAGTTGCACTTATTTGTCTGACAAGGCTATCTGTTCACAATTATAAGCATTTTTACTTGTTTAATAATGATGATTTTTATTAATTAGTGAAACACCATGAGGTACAGTTGTAGACTTACAAACATTCGTGCTTGGGTTTCAATTATACAATGATTGAGTACCCATCCCTCCACCAGTGCCCATTCTCCACCATCAGTGATCCCAGTAGCCCTCCCACCCCCCACCTCAACTTTGTGGCAGGGAATTCCCTTTTGCTCTCTCTTTCCTTTAGGGTGTTGTGGTTTGCAACAGAGGCATTGAGTGGCCATCATGTTCGGTCTATAGTCTACTTTCAGCATGCATCTCGCACCCCGAGCGAATCATCCAAATATCCTTTACTTAATGTTCCCTTCTCTATCTGAGCTGCCTTTTACCTCAGCATGTGCTGCCAGCTTCCAAGCCGTGGAGCAGACCTCCTGGTACTTATCTCAACTATTCTTGCATGTTCGTCTCCCTTTCTGTTACTTTATATTCCCCAGCTGAGTGCAGTCTTTCTATGTCTGCCCCTCTCTTTCGGGCTCATTTCATTTAGCATGATATTTTCCAAGTAGAACCACTTGTATGTAAATTTCATGACTTCATCTTTTATAACAGCTGCATAGTATTCCATTGTGTAGATGTACCAAAGTTTCTTTAACCAGTCATCTGTTGTTGGGCACTCGGTTTTTTTTTTTCCCAAATTTTGGCTATTGTGAACAGTGCAGCAATGTACATAAAGTGCAGATGTCATTTCGACTGTACTATTTTTGTCTCCGGGAAGTATTCCCAGGAGTGGTATTGCTGGGTCAAATGGGAGCTCAATTTCTATTTTTTTTGAGAATTGTCCATACTTTTGGAATGCATTCTGATCATGAAACAACTTAAAAATCACTTATTATGAGTCACAATACAAACAGGTCAATTGTCCCTCCATCCCTGGGGCCTGCGGATTTTCTGTAGAACACAAAGTGATGTGTCCTCTAACAGACTGTCAGGGTCTATGTGTTCTTCTCAGGGCTCTGTTACTACCTATTTAGGGCCTCGTTTTAGAAAACATGTTTCATAGAGGAGAACAACCAAAAAAACACAATAAATAACAGTTCTTCAAGCCACACCCATATGGTGCATGGGCTGTTTCTTTTCAATTTGCTAGCAGTGTTGATTTTTAACTGGTAACTTCTCCTATATTGTGTAATATGCACACATAAAGTAATATGCATTATTATTGTAACTCCAGATAGGACTAGAGAGATAGCATAGTGGGGTAAGGCTCAGGTCCAATCCCTGGCACCACGTATGTCCTCTCCGGTCCAGCCAGGAGCAATCCCTGAATGTAGTGGAGTATGGTCCCCAAAGAAAAAGAAACTAAAACAAAACTAATAATCTACATGATTACACTTGTAAAGCTTCCTGGGAGTTAAACATTTCTGAGTTAAGTCATTATTAGTAATTAAATAAACTACTATATTTTAAACAATATTCAACATCAAAAAGTGAAAAAAAAATTAAAACCACTTCCAAAAGAGTGAAAAAGTTTCTGATTCTGCAACCAGTGTGTGAAGATAAGACCCGCATCCCACTCCCTGGTTTCTTGGCCTTACTGGATAAGCAGCAGAATGTGGAGGCTGGGAAACAAGATGTTAGGTTTGGCTTAATTTCTTTCTAACTCGCTTTATAAGCCTAAACAATTTTTTAAAAATCTACATCTCAGTTTCTTCATAAATAAATATATTTCAAATAAATAAATGCTAAATTGTAATCTTGCAAGTTTATGTCCCGTGATTTATGTTTCTATGCGAATGAACTATATAAATAAGAAACCTCTGGAAACATTAAGTCAGTCAAAAGTTCTATCTGCAGTTAAGCAAGCAGAAGTTTATCAGAAGAGAATCCAAGTTTGCGAGAGAAATGCTCAAGAACATATCCATGGCCACTGTTCTACCCATGACAGATTGGGAGCTCCCAGGGATTCAGAGTCGTGTTTTGTGAACATGTCCAGATAAGGACCATATCTAGAATTTCAGGCAGTCCAGAAAAGTTCAGTGAGATAAATCGTTACTAAACAAATCATATACCTATTTGATTACCCCCCAAGAATTATAAATTCATAGACTTAAGGTGGTGACTGTCTTGGCCCCACTCTGTACTCACGTAATATGTACATAATAGGAGTTCAATTGTATTTTTCTCACTGAGTGACTGAGGAACAATAAGAGAACAATGAGATTTATTTCCTTCCTTTTCAGAATGACAGAAGTCAAGCCGAGTTGTCAAATACACACACACACACACACACACACACACACACTCTATAGTCAACTTCAACTTCAATCTGAGAATAAGTCTTCCTGAGAAAGAAAATGTGTATGTTACACAAAAGACTTAAAATACATGCACAGTTATGATTAACTGACCCTCGAGTTTTCAAATGTTTCTCTCTTTTTGTATTTCATGAATCTGACTTTTCCTTACCCAGATTATAAATGCTGAAGATTAGGGATGGACCAAATTTTATATCCTGGGCTGGCAGAGCTCATATTCATTTACACATACACTTCACAGAAGGGGGCTTGAAGGATATAATTTATCTTCCTTTTCTCTTGTATAGTGTGACTATTTTCTCAATGGAATAATTAATAGTGCCAACAATATGCCAAAGATACAAAAATGGATACATGCATTGTCACTTATGAGAAGTGATAGTGTTATGCCACTTAGTATGTGTGATAAAAACTCATTTGCTACACTGGCTCTTTATTTGAGCAGGCCACCCCTACTTATTTGATCTATATTCTACTAAAATAGTCAATTTAATCAAATTGTTTTAGAGGGTCAATTTCTCCTATAGGTAAACATTATTTCCTATTGAAGAAAAACAAAGAAGCAGGTGATTTTCGTGCTATTTCCACATCTGTAATTCTTTCTGTTGTTATTTCCAGCATATTACAATGAACTACAGTTTACAAAGTACAGGAGGAAAACTTCAAACATGCTAGCTTGTTTCTGTTATGAAAATCTGCTGATAAAAAAAACAACAAAAACTTGCCCACAACTGACTGATTTCATCTATTGTGTATTATATTGTTATGAAGGATCGCATAATTACGTCAACTATTATGATTGTAGGAATCACGATCTCTGTTATTAGTCCACAAGATAAATACATGATGTTGGCTTCCCATGGATCACTACAAAATGAACTCTTGCTTAGACAACAATTTGACACTGAAATCTTTACACAGTCGCAATTACTGGAACTTTTGCCCACTTTGTTCAACCACTGGGAAACCTGTCACTTATTGTGTATATAATGCATACTTGTAAAGTTTCAAAATTTGATACTTGATATTTAAGCTGATTTGATGTGAAAGGATATAGAATAATATTCTCTCCACAACGTCCGGCTGGTATTGACCAAGGTTCATAATTCTTCTGAGGGTGACCATGCTTGACAATATTATAGAAGGTCTACCCTGTGTCCAACTCCCTCTACAAAATACATATTTGATGAAATAAATGCTGTTGCCTGGATTTCCAGGTATTCACACTGTGTAAAGACTGGTATGAAATACACTTTAAGGTCTGGATAGGCAACCATCTTTTAATGAAACAAGCTTAATAAAGCAGTTCAAATTTTTAACATGCATACAAATAGTTAATACTTTTGCAGTATTCTTCACTAAGAGGACATTTGGTCCGAAACTATATACTAAAAGCATATTATCATTATCATTTTAATTGTTTACTTTTAAATTTCCTAACTTATCAATACTATCACAGAGATACCTGGTAGCAATGTAATAGTTAAGAATCTGTCCAGTTTCCCTTATATTTCCCAATTTTCACATGTTTGTAAGAGAACTGCCAGAATCTCAAATTTGTTTTGCAAAGTTGTCTGCAGAGATGCAAATTTCATTTCTTTCTGTTCTCTCTAAAATATTTTAAAACTGCCAAGTCATTTTGAACCATACAGAGATGGAAGTGGACTGTTTTAATACTGGTGTGTTTCATCTTTATTATCTCTGGCTCTCTCAAAAAAAAAAGGAAAAAGAAAAGAAAAAAATATTTTTAAAAATCCACATCAAATGAACTCCCCACCTTCCAACTGTGCAGGTGCCTCAATTAAACTAGTGTTTAAAACCCCAAACAGTGGTAAATGGCTGCAATGCTTACCATGTCGATACTCAGCGTCCTTGTGGCCTCTAAGAAAAACTCAGGGAAAGTCAACCTACTGGGTGCAACATTTAATCTCGACTGTGTAATCTCAACTGTGACTCTTCTTCATGCTGTTTTCGAGAACTGGAAGGCTTGAGCTTTATTTTCCAGAGAATACTGGTTCTGCTCTGTATTGCTGAGCGAGGCGCACAGCTGTGCAAAGTAGTTTCAATGAAGCCAGAGATGGTCGCGGAAAAACCAGACCTAAACTTCTTCCGGAGTTCACAAACTATAGGCTACATGATAATCATGTGAGCCCCTCTAGTCTATGATCAAAGGCCTGACTTTAAAACTGGATCTGTGTCAAGCAGTATTGATTTATGTTGATCTCAACATAACGGGTATCGTTATTCTCCTGGTTGTACCCATTTTATGCAGCGATGGATATTTCGTTTTCCATACAGTAACTAGAATGCTATTTGTTTCTATTTCTTTCATAAATGAGATGGTAATGATAGGGCGAGATCCTAAACAAATTCAAATGAAGCTATAATATTAGGATGATTATAATATTTTTGAAAGTTATATTACATAAAAATGTTACTTCAACCAAAAGATGTAAAATGTTCCAAACCATATTGCACATACTTGAAAAGACCCTGAAATGACTTTTATTAACAACAGTTAAATCTTGTAGTCATTACTGAATCTTTATAGAAAATATGCTCTTTAAATAAATTTTTTGCTGAATTATCTTAGTTGAAAAGGATCTGCTATTGATTCTAATCAAAATATCCAATTATACAGTTCCAAGATAAGCCACAATGTCAGCAAGGAAAAAATATTCTTTTCAAAAAAAAAAATAAGAAGAGAGAGTACAAACTCTAGTCTACTAAAAATGAATTTAAAATAAAAGAGTGGAATATAGTGTTTCACCATTCTTGAGGAGCATATACAAATAATTCGCAAATAAAATAACTGACACAGGTAATTTGAGTGAATAAGTTGAACTAATAAATTATGACTGGGTTAACTTTGAAAGAAAATTAATTAGTTCAAAATAATCCACTGCCTGTTCTAGAAAACATCTTAATCCTAACCTGGAGAAAAGTCACTATTTAGTTAATACCTTTCTCCAGAGGCTGAGGCACCAAATTTTCACTGCTAAAGTTATCTACAGAAATGGACTAATAAATAAATATATACTGATGATTTGTTCAGATTTTACTTTTCCTATATGGGAGTAAGAGATAGCTTGGTATTATAATTAAAAATTAACATGTCAGTTATTGGGAATAAAAATTGATGTCTTCTAAGGTGGCTGAGGATCAGATCTGGTCACTGAACGCTGTGTGATGCTCTTGCTGAAAGACAAGAACAGAACAAACCCTTCGGAGTAGAGAGTGTGCGGTCACAATGGTGGAACTTCCACCCAGGGAAAACTGTCCTTAATTTATCCCGTCGTGTGTAGATTTGGCAAAGCTCTCCAAACATCATTTACATACCATATGCCCTGAATTACCTAGGCACAATGGTTGTGGATAAATATGATGTTTCGGGTCTGACTGTTTGCTTCCTTTTCTAAGTTTTGCAGCTTTCATTTTCCTCATTGCTAAATAATTTAATGCAATATTGCGTGCTGCAAGAGAATGTTTTGCTAAATCAATAAATAGACCATTGTGCCTCATTGTGTGTGTGATTAGAAAATAAATGATCCTAAGGTAAGTGACCAGGAGATATTCTATGTAAGGAATAAATAAAGGAAATCAGTGCTTCATGCTTTGGACTCACTTTAACCTATACCTCCTTTGTAGGCACAGAAATGCAAGGCATTCAACAACAAAACATAGCCATAATCAAACACCATGATTTCTATGGAACAGAAAAAACTGGTCAGTAAATATTCATGTTTAAAAGAGATCTGTGAAAATAAATTCTTGGTAAATCCTATATTTGATTCTCATAATAGAAAGGTTTTATAATTGCCCTATGCCTTGGTTTTTGTTACCCCGATTATTATATTAATGCAAACTTAGTAATAGTTGTCCAGATTTTGGAAGTTAAATTTGAAATCAATTTAATAAAAGTAGATTCTTAAATCAAAAAGATCAATAGTCTAAAAATGGCTTGGAGCAGAACTACGTACATATTTTTTGTTGTGTACTATAAATTTGACTGTATAAACTTCCAATTAAAAATGACATTCACACCATCATTTCTGATAGAATTTTGCACAGTAGGAATACTCATTAATGCAGGGTAATACAGTGTGATAAGCAGCTTAGACATCAAAATTGTAAAGAAAAAATGCCAGTTGGTCTACTCTTTACATAAAAAAATTAAATACCTGAGGAATTAATTTAAAAAAACATGTATTGGCATATGCATTTTTAAACTGTTAAATCAGGAGCATCTAATGTCCAGTCAATTCCTGAAGCAAAAATTTCAGTCCTATGACAACCCTCCACATTTATTCTATGTTTGATAATAATAGATTAAATAAATTACAATATCCAAAGTAGAATAAAAATACAATTCAAACTATTTTACTCTCTATAATTACCTTTCTTACATACAATGTATATGGACTTAAATTTATATTAAGTATAATATTGAGTATACAAATTTCTGATTTTTAAAAAAAATATTTGTGAAAGAGAAGGTAGAAATAACTACAAAGAGGGCCATTTCTTAATCTCCAACTGGAAAGTGAATATACAATTCTCAGCTGTATGTATGTTAAAGTTTATGGCAAAAGATGTGAGCTGATTACTACTGGACAAAATAAGTAAATGACAATTCAGAAATTACAGATATTATCAAATAATTTTCTTTCTTCGGGGGGGGCAAAAAATAAAAAAAAAAAAGAAGCTACCGGTAGAAGACCAGCAACGAAAGGGTTAACAGACATATGCTGTATAATTAGGAGATGCATTAATGATTATGAATAGTAAATGATTTGGTGCAAAGAAAAAAATTTAGTCAAAGGGACATGTACCTATCTTACATGTTTATTAGTAACTGTATATAACTAGAGAATTCTGCTATTAAGAATCTTGCATTATTGGTGTAAATACTTCCAAGGGTACATCAAATTGTAATCTTTCATACGACATCCATCAAACCAGGCTGGAGATTTTGACAAACATTAAACACAGTAAGGAGGCAATTATGTATGCATGATTTAATCTGCAACTAATTAATATGCAAATTTATTCATATGTTAGTTACTAAATTAAAAATGCAAAGAAGCCCTTATGGTGATTCTCGAAATTTTGCACAAACAGAACATTTAAAATGTAAGAAAAATGAAGTTTTTTAGAAACCTATAGCATACTTTTAGTGTCTCCAGAACCTGTTGCATTAAGAAGACTCAAAAATATGTGTTTAAATACTAGATAATAATTTAAAAGGTGTGCTAATTTTATGTGAGAATGTGGGAACAGAAAGGTTAATCAGAATTCTCTCGAACTCTTAAGAGATACACTCTAATTACCAGACAAATGGTATTCTATTTCTAAGCTTCCTTCCCTGCTTTTAGGGTTGTCAGAAGTTGGTCATCTTACTGGTATCTTGAGCAAATGATTAGGGGAATAAATAGTATTTGAAAACAACTAGATATATGGAAGATTCTGGGGGAACTCTGAGACCATTTGGTGTTCACTAAACATACAATTCACTCCTAAAGATGGCAACTCACTCTTTCCGCCTTTGGGGACTAGCTCTTTGCAAACAGAGAACTGGGAGGAAAATCTTGAGGGAGACTAGAAATTCTCTCAAAATCTTTTCCAAATAAACCTTCAAAAGAAAAATAATGCATCTAACCCAAGAGCAACAACCTCCCCCAAAACGCAAAAAGGAATTTCATCTGAATTCAATCTGGCTATTTTAGCCCTGCATTTTCTAGACAGTCCAAAACCGATCTGAATCTTTGATGGGTAGAGGAGGGATAGGGAGTAGTGATAATTTAAAAATATCTTTGGGTGTCTGTATCTCAGGGAATATCCATTCGAGCGCATATATTTTTCCTTTGGCTCTGCTGCCTTTTTGCGAGAATCTGACTCCTCTGCTACTTCCTGGGGCTCAGCAGCTGAATTTGGTGTGGATCACCTCTCATTTGATTACCTTTTGCATCCGAAGTCCGACGGCCACGGATTCAGCTCCTGGAGCTGGCACTTGGAACAGCTGGAGTGGCCTCAAGAAATCAACACAAGTCAAGTGTGTGAGGAAGCACAATAGCTGCGTCTACGGCTCTTCCCAGGGCACTGAACTCTCACCCACGTTAAAAAAAAAAAATGCCATCAGCCCCATCGCTGCCAAGTGACACACAAAAAGGAAGTTAACCATTGGCTGTTACTTGCATTCACAGTCTGACTCTGATCTCCCAGCTTCCCTTAGCCCATTCTGATGCCAAGCGGACTACAGCTTGCCCATTTCATTCTGACCACGGCAGCCAAAAAAAGCACTGCCCCACCGTGCAGCGACAAGCAGTCTGTTTTGATATTAGTGCCTCAGTATGCGATATAGGAGTGTCAGATGTCCCCAAACTATGTACCCTTCCCCCCGGGGACTCTGTCCCAGCCTCCTTTGGCCAGAGGGATGGTGAAACATGCCACAAATCCTTCGTTTGGGAAACGCTGGGGAAGGAGACTGCACTGTCCGCAGGGCACAGACAGAGATGGCGAGGAAAGCCTTTTTCTGGGGAGACACTCACTCCTGCCCTCCAATTCAACGCTGCGCCTAACTGGAAATGTTAACTCACGTTCTATTCACTCCCTGCCAGCTAGCACACAAGCCCCCACTGAATTACAGAAGAAAAGGCGTCTTTCTTATGGAATTCTGCCTCAGTAGACACTAGCAAGTAAACATCAGAATTCATTTTTCTTTCATTAAAAAAAAAGGGGGTGGATATTTGGGGGTCCTGAAGAATGGATGTTTGTCTGCTGATGATCAGGAGGAGGAGGAAGATATCACCGAAACCTTCCCCGCTGCCCAATATATTGTTTCCTTGCCTTGCTAAATGCCGGAATCAGTCTCGAGTCTGAACCTGGTTTAACCTCTGAGTGTGCCCGCAACGTTGCCAGCCTTCCCAGATGAAGCTTTTTACGATCCCAATAAGGCATCAGCAGGTGAGGATCTCAATTTTGGGGGCATTTCAGGAATCTGAGAGTAACTGAGCCATCTTTAATTTTTACAGGTGACTCAATTTTTGTTGTGACCAGAACTGAACATAAAGCTTTTAAGAGCTTCAATGTACACATTTATGCATTCATTACACAGTGTTAAATCTAATTTGTTCTTTTTACTGTCACAGGAAGCACATGTTTAAAGCAATCTGTTTCCTCATGTGAATGCTTTCCTGTCTGTTTAAAAAAAATTGCGACACACTTTACCCTGAGTAACCAAGAGGTGATCATAAATATCCCTAAATAGCATTAAACAGATATGAAAGACATTAACACTTTCAGAATGCCAAAGTAGTATTAAAAAAAAATTCTAACAGATGCTCCTAGGTCAAAAAGTGAAATGTGTGTTTCCTGAAAAAACACTCTCATCAGAATCATAAATGAACTGTGAGTGGAGAAGTGAGGTGTTGCTGAACAAGCGAGGATCCTTTTGGTGAGGAACACAGCAAGCCATTGCCAAAGTGTACTTGCCCTAAAAAGCCAAATTGAAATGAAGTTTGACGAAAACCAATATCCTTTGTAATCCACAAGGTGGCAATGACTACAAATGAGGGGTGGCTAAATCCATCTTTCTGCCTTCCACGAGAACGTGTCTGGGAGGCAAAGCACTAGCCCTGCTCTGAGACATGAGCAAGAGTCCAGCCAAAGCGGACCTTTCTGAAGGCATCTAACTCACAGCCTGATTTTTCTAGGAAACGAAGCAGGGAAAAGGACATTCACTGTGGAATACAGAAATCAAGGGCTCTCCCCTCCCCACCCATCTCCTCCTGCAGCTGTTTTCTTTCTCCCTTCTTTCTTAAATGCAATAGTTAACTCATTGACCCTTACACCAAAAAAAAAAAAACCTCTTAAGAGTTCTGCAGCCAGCAAGCAAAAATACCTTTTCTTTTGTGAAGTTTGCAATGGCATTGAGTAAAAACACATTACAATGTGGCAAAAGTAAGAATTCAACAATTCTGTGACTCTATGTTACAACATCTGTATAAATATTCCTGTTCAATGTTAAAAACTTACCCAAACAGTCTTAAATAAATCAAACTCTGTTTTACTTTATAAGAGAAACAAACTGCCACCTACACCCGCCACCAAGCCAAGATCTGAGATCAAGAAAAAAAAAACAACCAGGGTCTTAATCGTCTCGTGCCCCAGAGCCAGTTCTGCTTACAAGGAGGAACCCGCTTCCAGCGGATTTTAGGGTAATATGACAACTATGAAGAACCATGGACGTACGGATCTCCTAATTATTTAGAGGTAGGGCCGATTTAAGTATGTAAAATTACCGACAGTGAAATTATATTGGGAACAGCTTTGTCATCTTGGCCTGGTGTCCTGCTTAACATTGGAAACAACAACAACAAACTATGCTTCTAGCATATACTTCGAAAAGTCGTGTCTAATGATTAAAAAAAAATGCTGATTAGTTGTCTAGGTCTGACAGACGCTACTGTACAGACAAGGAGAGAGGAAAAAGTGCTTGCAATATTGCATAATTTTACAAAAAGCAAATTGATTTCTACTAGGTAGAAGAACTCTGTACACAATTGGGATGCCAGTCTTGGTTTATACTCTTGCTAACGACAAGTAAGCTGTGTTCCATTTTTCTCAAGCACTGGAATGATGGGATTGACATTTTGCCAGTGATTATTATGACTGATATTAGCTGTTTATCATTCCTTAGGTATTTAACATGAACAAGGACTATGTGTATTATATAGCATCATTTATTTATCATTCTGTCCTTAGAAGTACTATTTCTCTCATTTTTCAAGAGAGAATTCGAGTGTACTGCATCATGTCTTCAAGGTCACATAGTAAGTAAGTGGCAGAGTCAATAAAAAAACAGTTGCAGGCAGGTGGAGATAGTTCAGAGGGGTGGAGTACATGTTTGCATATGCAAGGCCCGATTCAAATCCTGGATCTTCATGGGTTCTCTGCCAGGTGTAGCCTTGGTACGTCCCCGCTCCTGCCCCCAAACCATGCCTCCAAGCTCTAGCAACACTATATCAACAGTCTCACTAGCCAGAGCCATACCACTTGGCTGAGTCTTACTACGAGTGCCCCCCACCCCACAATAAAACCCAGTTGATCAGATTTCATGGCTTTGACCACTATATCACCATGCCTAAGTTACAAAAAATCTCCTGGATTGCCTTGTTTAACGGAATAACTGGTGAAAAAAAAGTGCAATGCAGTCAGTGCACTAATGTGTAGTGAGGTTCATTCTACAGTGAGATGGAAATTCTGAGTGTTTATTATTCCAGGTTGTCTAAAGCTTGCTAAAGAAGCCATAATCAGGGTGTGGAGAAGCTCTGTGGTCTTTGGGACACCAATTACATAGCACAGCTCCTATCTGTGGACACAGAATGGTTCAAGAAGGACAGTGTCAAAAAGCACCTCCACCATCAGTGGCTCTGTGCACTTGAGCATGTTTCTTCATATCCGTGCTCTTCTTTACCTGGGATAAATAGTAATTGTCCATCTTACAGGATTTTTTTTCATAGAATTAAGTGATTAATAGATGCAAAGAGCATAGTATCTACACAGAAAAGGCACTATGGTCAAGACTTGTTCTCAGAATGGCAACATTATCTCATTAAGCAGGTCCTATTTCTACTTCCTTTGAACACCTTGAACTTTGTTTGCAACCTAAGTGATGGTGTAGCTGAATCAGACACTCAGCTGGGAAGCTCTTAATCTCTCCAGTGCTATAACAGCTTTACTACTTTTGTTACTATGTTTACTCACTGGAAATACAGTCTGAGCAATACATATACAGTGGTGAATTTAGCTTGTACAGGACAAAAACCCACGTACAACAAGATACTTGTCTTCCTTCAAGGATATTAGTACGGGAGTAAAGTGATATAGCATGTCCTCACACTAAGCCAAAAGACGAAAAGTCTTAAGCTACACTTCACAGGTTATTTGATTTCTAAATATGACCATCTTAAAAGGCCGAACTTTATACACTTTAAATTGTGAAGACCATTCTGACAAATTGAGAAACAACTGACACCATCAGAGACGTTCCTTTAACATGAAGAATCTTTTACTACGGATCTTTTACTATTTTAAATAAGACCACGGTAGCACTTTAGTACTGTCCTTCTGTTGTTCACCGATCTGCTTGAGCAGGCGCCAGTAACATCTCACAACAAATTGTGAGACTTGTTACTGTGTTTGGCATATTAAATACGTCATGGGTAGCTTGCCAGGCCCTCTGAGAGGGGCAGAGGAATTGAATCCAGGTCGGCCTCATGCAAGGCAAATGCTCTTATATAATAGAGATACACTGGAAATCAAGAGATGCGCGGTGTTTTGTGGTGCATCCATCCTTCATGACAGTTCTGTGTGAGAGATGAGTAGCTTCCCTATAGGTCCATCCCATGGATTCTCAATCTACATGGCCAGATTACATGTTACCTCAGGACTCTGCAGAGCCAACATGGTATCTAGAGACCCATGTGGTCCCAGTGATCCAACCAGAGCTGGCCCCATTCAAACTTCGCATCTTAACCCTTCTATGTTCTCCTAGGCCCTACTTGACATCTTTTAATTTAGTTGAACAATATGCTTTGAATACTGTAAATGAAAGAGTGAATGAAAACTTCTGGCAATGCTTTGTTCCCCTCCTACCTAGGCACTTCAGTTTGTTATTATGCAGTTCCTGTTAACAGCCTAGTTGACATAACTCATTAATGGGAAAACAAAATCACATTGTTTGTAAAATAATTACTCACCAGGGGTGGAATTTTATAATTTCAATGATACCTACCATCAATGAATAGGTTTAATTGTGTTTTCTTTTTGACCAGCCCTACCAAATAAGTTACAGGTGGCAATGTCTTATGTACACATAATGAAAATATAAAAGTAAAATTCATATACAGTACAGTGGGTAAGGAACTCAAAGGTGTTTGGCAATAAAATTTTACTCATGAAACATAAATGCCTTCGACTAAGAGGCAGAATTTTGTTCAATCACATCTCTCTACTTACTAATAGTACAAGTTATAGAAACAGACTTATTTTCCATTTAGCTTAAAAGTTTAAAAAATTTAAACTGATTCTACAATATTAAGAACCAGGCCATATTCCTTTAAAGTCTCAGGTTTAGCAGCAATCACAAATAAATTGAGGTGCTGGAGTGATTGCACAAGGGGCAGGGAACTTGCCTTGCATGCGACCAGCCGGGTCTGATCCCTAGCACCATATATGGCTGTCCTGAACCCTGCCAGGAGTGATCCCTAAGTGCAGAGCCAGGAGTAAGCCTACATCACTTCTGGGTGTGGCCCCCCAAAACAAAACAAACAAAAGAATAAAAAAAAAAGAAATTGAATGCTGTTGCATTCTTCAAGTTTTACTTTTATCTGTTAACATCTCAAAATTCTAGACTTTTAAATAATAAAGCTCAGTATTTATACCTCACTTACTCAATTATTTTGTACTTTAAATTCATTTCATAATGAGCAAGCCAGAAAATATTATTGTACCTTGGGTTAATATACCTGAGCACCTGTGAAACAACCAAATTCCCCAAACAGGGTTACTTGAAAACATTAACGCTAGGAATCAGCCACCTACTTGAAACTGCTTTTTCATAGCAGCTAATGATATAATGATATACTGTGCCAATCGGTAGAATGAAAGCCATTACAATATTATTATAAGTCTAATCCAGGAGGCATATTTAGAATAATATGGGCTGGGAAGGAGGAGGCTGCCGCAGACAGTTCAGAGAATTCTTCCTCAGATGGTATCAAAATAATTGTTTCAAAACAGCATTTTTCTAAAATCCCTCAGTAACAGTAACAGGAACAGTCAGTGGTGACAGGAAGCTTTTGTGTATGTGTGCAAAGAATACATCACAAGTATCATTTTTCTGAGGACATGTCTTCTAACATGAGCCTGTGTTTCACAAAGGAAACGCCTTTTAATCACCATTATTGAAAGTACAAGTGATAATCGGCAAGATACGAAAATGTTCCTTACGGTTTGCTAGGAACTCCACTAAGAAATCTCACTATTCCTTCCGTACCTCTGAATAATCAAAATAAATTTAGAGACATTTAATACACAAACGGAGTCTCTTGTGATTACTCTGGAAGAAAATGCTTATATATCAAGTTTCCACGATAGTGACGTATTTCGGATTAATTAATTACTCAGATGACAAAGTCAGACTGGAGAGAAAATGGCGAGTGTCACTAAATAACTTAAACATAATTCTTAAACATTCTTCTCAAAATCCAATTTGGGCACGTTCTTTCAGAACTGAAATCTATGCTTCTCGCTGAAACCTAAATCATTTTTTTTTTCAGTCCCACTTTGACAAAACACAGACTCTTCTGCACTACCTTAGTTTCTCTGAAGAGGGAGTATAAGCAAAGCATAAACCTCAAAGAATTCTGCACCTCTGGAACAGCTGCAACTTAAAAAAAAAATCGGAATCATTCACATGCTGCTGTTTTGAGATAAAATAATTGAGTATTTAAAACTACAAAATTCACACTGCATTTTAATAAAAGCTCTTATTCCTTTAAAATGAGCACTTTTGTACACAAACACATCCCGGGACAGTTGAAATCAAGGCTGAGAATCTCATGTTACTGCTCTGAAATGCAACTTTATGATCAGTTTAAGAATTCAGTGCCATCTATTTGAAAAGAACAGGAAAAAGCAAGCAAGCATCTATCAACAGCCTAACAGTATTTCATCTGCCGTAAGAAAATACAACTTTGCTATTTTTGAAGAGCACCTCACACTTTTAAAGATTATTGTGACATTCTGAACCTTAGTTAATCCTTCAAGTACTGTCTGAATCTGATTACTTTCAAACAAAAACCTTAGAATATATGAAAGTTGGGAAACATATCTTGCACACCTGGAAAATGCAAAACTTGCCAGTGGTTGGTTGGGGGGAAGGGGAGGGGAGTGCGGGGAAGAAACGAAAAAATTTCACTGTCCGGAAAGAAATTTCAGCCAATAAAAACTTCAATCAATGCATTTTGAGCAATGAACTACAGAGTTTAAAACAGCAAGCATCTGTATTATTCCACAAACACAAAATAAGTTCCCAGTGAAACTGAATGACATAGAACAGATTTTTTTTTTTAAATTTCAAAATTCATGCAAGCCCCACTCTCCGCCAAGATAGCCTTGAAGTAGCGTCTTAGTAATTAAACCATTCAGTGTCCAAGACTTCACATCAAAAATAGGCTCTTTAGAGGTCAGAGTATGGTGGGCAAGGCAGTGGCCATACATGCAGTTGCCTAGGGTTAGACAGATTAGAGCCTCAGCACCACCATCAGGGCAAATGATTCCCCCACCACTGCCGGAAGTGATCCCTGAGCACAGAGCCAGGAGTGAGTTCTGAGCACCACCAGGTATGCCCTCTCCACCACCACCAAAAAAAAAAACCAAAACACCACCACCACCACACACTCTTCAGTGAAAATTACCAAGGAAGGTTCAGAAGAGTGCCCTGAGATGCATTTCTCCTCTAGACAACAAATAAGTCCAATTTTACTATATTAATGCCATATTGCTCCTGTTGCTGGGATCTTAACTGAAGTCCAGGTAAGTCCTAGAATGTGAAAAAGTATACTGAAATCCTGAATTAAAATAAACACACAAAGGAATGGGGAGGCAGAGACTTACTAGGAACTCTATTTGAGAGGAGCTTGCTGAGTAGAATAATCAGGCAAAACTGGCAATTATGCAACCCTACTATAGGGGGAATAAGGTGATTGTGGACTTTGTGTGTGTGTGTGTGTGTGTGTGTGTATGTGTGTGTTACTTCTATTTCTTTTGACTTCATATTTAAAACATACACATCCAAAGACATCTTCAAAAAAGGTGCAGAAATGACTCTGAAGAGGATGGTAGAAGGTGAACTTCACTACTCCAAAAAAAAAAAAAATCAAAAATCTTGGGCTGGATGGATAAAACAACAGGTAAGGGGCTTGCCATGCACATGGCTGACCTGGGTTTGATCCCCAGCACCCTATATAGTTCCCAGAGCCCAACAGAAGTGAGTCCTGAGTACCACTGAGTGGGGTCCAAAATGAGAGAGAGAGAGAGAGAGAAGAGAGAGATATTTTAGCAAGCTGTTCAGAAACTGAATTGTAGAATTGTACCTACGTTAACCATGAGGAAACTTAAAATTTGATATTTTCTACTTTTCTTTCAATCCAATAAATCATAAAAAGCATAACCTCTTATAGCCTCTAATTACAATAGAGAGGAAAAGATTGCTTTTCAAAGAAACAATGCACATGCCAATCTTTGAAGTCACTGGTTTAGCTGGTTTAAGGAACTCAGTATTAAATGCACACACACAAAATAAATGCTTTCTTTGAGATGAATATTTTCTCATTTTATAAGGTATTCCCACTGTCATGTTACATATTCTGCATGAATCACACTTTTTTTCCTCTTTGGGATGATTCAACTGCATTATCGTGCAAAAAAATAAAGCACGATTTTAATAGTCAAACTTTCTATTTCAATACATTTATAGTTGAAAAATTAGAAAACTCAGACTAAAAATGAGTAATACTATTATATTAGTGTAAACAGCTATAGCTGTACTTTTTCACAAATTATATCTTATCACACAACTGGCTGCTTCTAGGCTTTCTGACAGAAACATTGAACTCTGGTAGCTAAACAGGTTCATTTTTAAAATAAATATAACTTGTATTTGTATAATTTTTAATAAAAGTTATGTCATTTACTCAAGTTAATATTTTGTTGATGTGACAAACATCATTTTCGTTTCCTTGTGGTCAATTTTCCATAGTGATAGGGAAAGTGTAATTGAAGTATTGAGTTTTTCAATTATATATAATTTCTGGGTGCTTAATAAGGAATAACAATTATCTTCTTTTAAGTTGTTTGTAATTTTCTCTAGCATCTGAGGAAAAAGATTTTCTCAAAATAGCTAATATTACTATCAAAGATGAAGATTTTTATATAATGGAAATATATAAAATGCCCTCAGTATTATCTACCTTGTAATATTCCTAATAAGATCTTCTTTAAAAAATCCTCTCTGGATTTTAATACTTCTTTAATTTTAGAATTATTTCTCTATAAAAATCCATCAATGTGGCATCTCATACCCAATAAGCTTTTGTTTTTCAAATGTTATAGCAATTAACTCATATCTCAAAATTTTTTGAAAAGGTTAAATCTTATTTCCGTATCTTTACAATAGGGTCCATTTGTTGAAAATTTAATAAAAGCTTCTAAGATATCCCTAAATTGAAAAAAATAACACTGAAATTTAGTATAGAAATCATGTTACTAAAAGCTGCAGCTTTTAAAAAAATCACCAATCATAAACTATTTCAAGAGTAAAACTGTATTTCCAGGGAACTTTGAAATACCTTATAATTAGGATGATAATAAAACAAGACAGAAGTTTCAAAATGGAAACTAATTCTACCAGTGTTTGAAATGACACAGCTGTTTTTCAAATAGCTTTTAATAAAATGTATATTACTTAAAAATAATCAAAATCATTGATGATTTTGATTACAAGATGATGAAGAATTGTAGGTATTTATCTACTGGACACAATAAGTTTCTGCAAGACAGACTATCTGTCTGGCATCTCATACCCATATATTTATTCTGGATGCCTGGAAAACATTTTCAAGTGGAACAGAATGAGAACATTGTTCTTTCCAGATTTCCATGTCTGTACGTTAGTTTCTAGGAATCGCGATGGGTCATTTTAAAAGGGGGGAGGGTGGATTTAACATCCTATGCTTTTCTCTGCATGAATTCATGATTCAATATAGACGATTATTAGCTACATGAAGATATATTTTCTGCAAAGAGCAGTAAAGTTTTAAAATATTGAATCGAGATGGCATATGGCTTAAAGAAGTAAAGCCAAGCTGTAAAAATTGAATAAGAAGCTGACATATAAGCTTCAAAGAATTAGCTAAGCAAAATGAATTCTGACATCAACAAAGGACAAAAGCTTTATTATTACAATCTCATTAAAAGCTGAGAGCTATAAAAAAAAATTGGGAGGTGACCAAAAAGGGTAACATACCAAACTCTGATGAAAACATTCTGCTGTAGAAAGGAAGGGCAACTAGATAGTTGTTACTTCACCTCATCTTTCATTAAAAAAAAAAAAATCAAAACTACGAAAGCCATTGCCCCAGCCCCTAAGGACAGTTACTGCTCTCCAAAAACGGAGAATTCCTTCCTGCGCTACCCCTGCATCCAGCTTCTCGATGTTGCAGGTTGACCATCCTGCCATCCTAACACTCTCAAGCTTCTTTAGTGACTTGAGGTCTCTAAAGCAGCACACAGAACAAACACGCATTCAAGAATCCTACAAGATCTACAGAGTGATGTTAGGCAGGCTTATGTGGTCTCTCCTCACAGATGCTGCAGTATTTTCAAAACACAGGGTCAGGCAAGCCCTCATTTTCCTGATTTTCTGCAAAGACCCAGCCTAATGGCAGCAAAGAAGCCCAGTCTCAGGACCACAGATAGAACCTAAAGAAACTCATATTATAGATGTGACCGTTTAAATTTCTTTTGTTTTACATTAAGAAAGGGGAACGGTCCTTTTAGAAAAGGGGGGAAAAAGTGCATTGACACAACAGATTGTGACAGATTTATTACTATTTACCGTGGTAAATATGTACCAAAGAAAACATAGAAATACCTTTATTTAGTTATAATCACGGAAAAAGAAAGCCTATTTTGTTATTCCAATTTTAAGTTATTTGTATTTAATGTTCGATCGCACTAAAGTAAGTTTTAAAAGAAGCACTTTGTACTGAGATGTTCACTGATGACCGGAGCTCAAGAAAAGAATAACTGTGGCAAAAGTCTAAGAATATAGAAATATAGACCCACTGGGGCAAAAAAGGTAGCAGAATACAAATTGTCTCTTTGGATTAAATTAAAAAAAATATTTTTTGTGCTGTGGTAAGCACATAGATCTTCTTATAATGAATCATTATGTACAATAATAATATATGCATCAACTTGTTATTAAATCATATATACTTGTTTTTTCAAGTTTGGAGAGAATGCCATACCCAATGGGGCATATGGCTACTCCTGGCAGTGCTCAGGAGTCATGCTTGGCAGTGCCTAGGGGGCCATGTGGTTCCCGGGATCAACACTACAGCCCGCTTTGTGCCACATGCGCCAGCCAGTTGAGCGATCTCTATACCCCAGATCGAGTTTTTAAAGGAAATTACAATAAACAGGTGACTAGATTCTAAAATTGTCCAAACTCTCTTCTTGTTTAAGATAAAAAATGAACAATAAAAATGTTTCCATTTCAACTGCATTTTTCTTGTCTTAAAAAAAGCTTATCTATTTAGCATTAAAATATTTAATCAAGATACATTCTCTATGAAGAATAAAACCTAGGCTGACCACCAAGAGCCCCAGCTTAAATAATAAAATTTTCCCTTTCAGACTTCTTGGAAAAGGAAGATATATTCATGTTTTGGATCACATGCCAACATATCAGAAACACATAAACCACTGCACTAGCAAAGAAAAAAAGTGAAACAGTGAAATTTTGTGTAGTGATCAATGACAGAAAAAATTCTTAATAATTTAAAATTATGAGAAATTACTGGTGATTAAGATCAGACATATACCTATAAGCAATGCTACCAAAATAGTTTTCATAAATTGTGTACAATGCTGCAAACTTTTAATGTTGATAAAAAGCAAAGTTAAATAAAATGAGGCGTGAGAATATTACAGCTCTAAGTAATAAAATGCTTTATAGAATAGAGCTATTCTATCACCTCTAAATATTTGAAGGTCCACTTAATATATGTAATATTATTCATATTAGGTTCCACAGGTTTCACATGTACACATCTGTGAAGGCTATTCCTGCAGTTGCCATAAAGCTATTAAAAGCTAAAGTTTTATCTATATTAAAATGATCACAAACTTCAAGTTTAAAATATGCTATAAAAACCTCAATGGATATTAGTTGACTTATATACAACACAAAAATTCAAAGAATGAATCAATTGTTACATTTTTTCAGGGACATATTGATAGTCCAAATATGCCATTGACAGTCTTAGTTACACAATATTTTTCTATTTATGGATAATTTTCTTCAACTTAACCAAGTCTATAATAATCAGCATACATATTTTGAAGTTTTTTTCTGATAAGACTTATTCTGATATTCCCTTAACATTTTTTTTTGGATTAGCTGAACTGAAAGCAAGTGTCAAACAAACAGGTGTTAGCACATTTGCAAACCCATTATTCTTCTAATCTGTTAAACATGAAATAGAGCTAAAATTAATGATAATATACATTCAAAAAATTAAGTATAATAATTTAAAGTATAAGATCTTAAGACTTGCTAGCATATTTTCCAAAAGAATAATAGTGCCTCACAGAACACAGAATTACACTAAAACTATACACACACATACACCACACACATACACACACACATGCGCGTGCGCGCACACACACACACACACACACACACACACACACACACACACACACACCATAGGAAGACAGAAGATTGGCTAAAAGGAAAACTTGCTAGAAAATTTCTAGAAACAGACCAGTTCTAAACAAAATTAAATCATGGAGGTAATAAAATTGAAAAAGGTATAGAAAGAATTTCAAGTAAGAAAGCATGTCTTTGGTTATAACTGTAGCCAGCTCTTGCTGTTGAGAATTGGAGGATCCTCGGCATCTACTGTGCATTGCTCCAGCTACATCAAAGACCCAGAATGTTTTTGGTTACAGCTGGATTCTGCTTGCCTTCACCTGGTATTCTAAACACAAATGGCTAAGGATGCAGTTACCTTTGCAGCAGCCTCTCTTCAGTAACCTCTCTAGAAAATAAAGACATTCTCCCTGCACTCTGGGCTGAAACCCATGTAAATTTTTCCTAAATCCTCTTCACAAATCTCCTTTCGCATGCAAATCCACAAATCATCATAATACTGACAAAGAATTTAACCAACACATGAAACTAATACTCATTCTCTTGAAAGACCAGTACAGGTAAAATATCCAGCAACTTCAGGCACCTTTTCAAGGCTCCTTCAGAGTTGAACCTGCTGAATACCAACACAACCACCCAGTCTTCCAGGATGTGCAATAAATCACTCCAACGGGGGGCAGGTGGCTGGATCTGCAGGTCAATTCTGGCTCATCCACATTCTAGATAAACACGCCGCCCTGACTCACGGAACCTCATTTACTCCTATCTCCTACCCATCAATACAAAAGAGAACAAAACAAACAATATGGGAGCAGAGAGAAGCAGTACTTACTGAGGATGGCAAACCTGGAGGAACTTTTCGAACTTTCTTTGTCTGTACCTCTGGAAGAAAAGGAAGAGTGGGTGAGCCCATTTTCCTAAATGAAATAGATTAAGCCACGAGCCATTTGGATGAGACCAGTCTTAAGTCACTATGTTAGCAAATGTCGGTGTCATTTTTTTTTTTAAATCCTAGCGGAAACCATATTCTCTCTTATTCATAAAAGCAAAGATATCTAACTTGTTAATGCTTAAATTTCTTTTTTTTAAAAAAGGTTTCGTATATGCACAAACAAGAGAAAACAAGAAATAAGCATGTACCAAAATAGTTCTCCTGAGACTGTATGTTCTTAGCATATTGCCCCCCATCCCCCCACCCCCACACACTGAACTTCCTACTAGAGTAGGAAGACTAAAACTAAACAATATTTTATGTTTAGGGAAGCTAGCTGGGGTAAGTAGGAGGAAAAAGAATGAGGAAGGAAGGAAGGAAGTAAGGAAGGAAGGAAGGGAGGGAGGGAGGGAGGGAGGGAGGGAGAGGAAGGAAGGAAGGAAGGAAGGAAGGAAGGAAGGAAGGAAGGAAGGAAGGAAGGAAGGAAGGGACTAAAGAGGAAGGAAGGAAGGAAGGAAGAAAGGAAGGAAGGAAGGAAGGAAGGAAGGAAGGAAGGGAGTAAAGAGGAAGGAAGGAAGGGAGGGAGGAAGGAAGGAAGGAAGGAAGGAAGGAAGGAAGGAAGGAAGGGAGTAAAGAGGAAGGAAGGAAGGGAGGGAGGGAGGAAGGAAGGAAGGAAGGAAGGAAGGAAGGAAGGAAGGAAGGAAGGAAGGAAGGAAGGGAGTAAAGAGGAAGGGAGGGAGGGAGGGAGGGAGGGAGGGAGGGAGGGAGGGAGGGAGGAAGGAAGGGAGGGAGGGAGGGAGGGAGGGAGGGAGGGAGGGAGGGAGGGAGAGAGGGAGGGGAAAGGGAGGGAGGAGGAAGGTAGAGAGAGAGGGAGGAAGGAAGAGAGGGAATGAGAGGAGAGAGACAGAAAGGAAGAAGGTGAGAGAGAAGTGCAAAAAAAAAAGAAATGAAGAGAGGGAGTACTAAATATCATTCTGGCATTCAAATAGAGGAGTACCTTACCCATGGCACTACTGTGAAGAGGCCTCCTTCGGGGATTATTGCTAGAATACTGATAATACTGGGAACCGGGTTTGGTGGGCGAAAGGGTTCCTGGGTTGCCCATATCCATGTCACCTCCAAGGAGACTCTGCTGAAAGGTTAAAAAGGAAGAGAGAAACATAGAAGGTTATTCTTTTTTTACATTCGCACCCCCCAACTGATTGTTAGTACTTAAACCGATGCAATAAAGAAAACAGCATCTGCTAAGCTGAAACAAAACACAACAACACATAGAGAAAAAGAAAAGCCATCTGAGAAGCTATCACAAACTTTGATAATTTGTAATTCTTTACTTTTGCAATGGCAGGAGGCGATTTCTTTAAAGTGTATTTTAATCTTTGCTTTGACAAGAAAAGGACCGACACGTAAGACCAGAGTTCCCTGCCTCTGGACTTAGACTGCGATCGGGGACTGCCGCATGCCTCCTTTTGAACAAGACCCCAGAAGAGTCCGAATTTTCAAACGTACGCAACGTCCCCAGGCTGCTGGCATTGGGGGGAAGTAGAGACCGCTTAACTTCCCTGAGAACCTGCCTCTCTGCACCATCGGCACAGCATAATCCTCCACGAATTTACACAGCACCCACAGAGGAGAAAACGCCAGCTGAACCGGGAGGAAATTCAAATTCTCACAGGAGCTTCCAAAATTGTAGAAATACTAGGCGCGCACATTACAGGACTTCAGAATGCCTTCTTGAGGACTGTTACCAGCTACACCACATCCCCACAGATTAAACGTTTACCTGAACACTACACAACTGGCACAAATATCATTAACTTATCACGGTATGACAAATTACTGAACTTTCTCAAATGATGACATATGAAAGATTATATAATAGTAAATTTTCTAAAAACTACACAGGAACTTACCCATAACACATAAATCGCCTGATTCTAGTCTGTATTGAACACATTGTTCTTTTAATTATTCTGATAGGCAAGAAAACAAGTATTGGTGCTACCATTTATCATAAGAACAAATTTATTATTTAATAAAGAAATTTTAAAATTAAGTACTAAAAAATCTAACTTTATCGTTACTTGTAATCAACTTTTACTGACTGAACTAATTACTGTCCTTGATAAAGTACAGAATGTGTTTTCCCTAATCTAAATTCTAATCACCATGTCACTCACAACAGACTTAGGGATGCTTCACTAACACACTATTCACATGCAAAATACTCTAAATAGGCCAATTATGACTCTGCCCCTGTTCCCTGGTTAACCCGCTGAGAACTGAAAAATTTCACAAGGCAGTCACCAACTAAAACAAAGGGTCCTTGTTTTAAATTAAGACAGTCTTTTTGATTCCTAAATAGCTCAACAAAGTGGCATGTCTTCTAGTGAAAGCAGTTGGTCAAATATGACCCATAAGCTGGAAAATCAAAAATTCAAACCACCCCTTTCCACCGCCATCTAGCTAAATATCATAAAGAGAGCCTCTCTATTCCGAGGGATTTTTGTTGAGTGCTGGATGAGTAATATATAAAGGACTAATCAGCTACTGACAAGCTTGTCTCCCCTGATGCCAGTTTAAGACTTGTTCAAGGGATCCATAATAAATGTTACTTTAAAACTCCAAGGATAAATTTTAGGTAGCATTAGATTGTGAATATCTTAATATTTACTACATAAATACCTTATAAAAGTCAGATTATGACCAAAGCAAAAACTTGACATCTGCTTACTCAACTACTGCCTCTTCCAAACTTAAGAACCGTATTAAAATACTACACAATAGCACACTAACACACAGAGCTCTTTAGAATAATAGTTTTCTATCAAAAATCAAACAGTATATCATCAAACGGTTTCTTTATCACTATAGGAGTGGGCATTCAAAAATTTCATTATCAACCAGAAGGATTTCTCCCATGGTATATCTTATAAACAAGATCTATATTTATCTAGAATCAAGTCCAACTTTTCCTTGAAATTTCCACCAACAAAGTTGCGAATAATTGGAATTACAACCTCCTGAAATCTGATAAGCTTACAAATGAATCTTCATTTCATTGGAGATATAAATTAAAATTTATATTATTGATAACGGTATTCTACACAGGCATGACTTTATTTCTTCATACTTTTTCTTTTTCTAAAATTATAGGAAATACTCAGAAAAGGCTGAGCAAATACGCTGAAATGCTTGCCTGTCTTTTTAATGAGCTTAACCATTGTTTAACTCTTGTTGGTCCTGGTGGCAAAGGTTTTCACTTCCAAAAAAGTCGATGCATTGACTAGGTCAACATAAAAACAAACAGACTGACTCTAATGTGTTTTAGCGGTATTCACAATAGAGCGGCGAAAAATATAAAATGATAACTAGAAGCTAACTAACTGGTTATGGCTGACCTTACTGTTAATTTAGAAGAAAACACTGCATGGGCCAGTTGTAAATAAATCATGCATCACGGCCACAAGAACTAATGTATAGGCAAGAATGCTAAAACCAGACAACAGCACTTACAAGCATTTCAGGGTTCCTGCTAATTCTTTCTCTTTTTTTACACAGCACATTCCTACTTCTTTTCTTTTGAGATCTGTTTGTTCCTTTTTCTTTTTAACTCAGACAATAGAATCATTCTTCTAAAGCACCAAAAATAAGCATTTCCTCACACTTAAGGGGGCCCTAGCAACAACCCCCCCCCCCCGGGAAAATGTAAAATAAAAATATGTGCTCTTATTGTAGAGTATAGTTGTAAAATGAACAATGTTCATTTACTATTGTTTAGTTTTTACGTCACACACTTGACTCTGTAGCAACTATATATATATATATATACACACACACATATACACACACAGAGGCTGAAAAACTTGAATTCAGGAATTTTAAAAAGTTAAAGCATTTGGTTTAATTAGTTACATCAAATACCACACAAAATGGATAAAACATTCATTTGTATATAAATTTACCTTCACACACATACATATACATGCATATGCACATCTGAAAACCAATTTATGCTGAACGAAAGTTAAGTTTGAAAGCCAAATCTACTTTCAAAATGAACAAATTCATCTTTGCTTGAAATAGGATTCTCAAGGTTTTCAGGTTTTCCTTTCTAGTTGCGCAAGCTCTGCTCTGTGGTTGTGCTGGGTCCCAGTACAAGGAGGCCCATGCCCACCAGGAAGTAAGATGTGGCATCTCTCACAGCTAACCTGTAAATCTTAAACCCAGAATTCAACATTTTGTTTAACTGTCTTCACAGTGCTGAGAGGAGCCCTTCCACTCATTCGCCCCTTATTTTCTTCCCAGCGCAAAGTTTAAGACGTAAGAGTCCCCCTAATCAAAGAATAAAATATACTAACTTTGCCAACCAGGTTTAAAATACGCTCAGGTCCAACCCTTGCCATCAAGTCTTCAGCAAAGAGCTGGTTCCAACATCGTCACTCAAATGCCAAGTTCAGCATTCTGTGAGTCCCTTTCATTAAAATTTTTGTTTATTTTACATTAGATCTGGTTCCCAGACAGTCTTTCTAATATATTCTCAAGCCTGTCTCCAGTCCTTTTGAGGGCTGGGGGTGTGGGGAAGGGAGCGTGTTAACATCCTGGATCAACTACTGAAACTTTGCTTATGCAACCAAGAATGCAAACCATGAATTAAAACTTGAGTTAACAGAAAAGCAGCCTATATCTCAAATTAGACTTATAACTGAATGGTAATCAAAAATAGAACTAACTGCTTCAAGCTTAAATTATCAACTTTCTTCTTGTTAAACTAAAATCATCTCGCTCTGAACTATTATTTCATTTCAGTCAGCACTTTAAATGTAATGGGTGGGTGGTACGTTTCTCAAAAGGAAGATTATATTTACCCTTAATTATAGATAGGAGTGAGATCAGAGTACGATGAATGCTGCTTTTTTTTTGGGGGGGGGGGTTACAATTAATTCATCATAATAGGTGAACGACCTTGAATTTCAGAATTGGAGTTTGGGAAAGAACAAAAAGTAGGAGGGGAAAAAAAATCTCTGGGGAAAAGCAAATGCAGCCCTGGTTTGTTAGGGCTTTCTCTGATTTTGCGTCACTCCCATTACGTTGTGATCCGATATCAGACACAACATCTTGGGGGGATGTTGTAGAACAGAGAAAAGCAGTCTCAGATGAAACCAGATTAAGCTCCTTTTCTGAACTATTGCCAAATGCTTGTGAGTCTAATTCATGTTTGGGTATTCTAGTACTCACACAGCTGCAATTCCATTCTTTCACCACAAACCTAAGTGATGTATAGTGGCTTTGTATGGCTAAGTGACTCGATAAAGCCAGGAATTTTGGAAGTCTTTACATTAATATGGAAATAGCTGTCCGGACTACTGTGAAACTTCCCAAGTGCAGGGTATGTGTTCAGGTACCTAACAGACTTTGTACTGCTCGGTGCAAAATAAATTCAGCTTGGAAAAAAAATAGAAATGATATTTGTTTAAAACAGTTTTTGAAAAATCCCAACTGAGGTCATTTCTCCATAGTTAATTTTGCACAGAATCAGATTTTCAAAGACACTGCTGAATAAGGTTCCTAATAGCCATAGGGAAGTTTTCCCTGTTGAATACCTGCTGCTGAATTTGCCATTTTGACCACATAAGGGCCATTGCTGACTTATAGTAGAAGCAGGAGGGGGCGATAATTTTGCTGCTGCTGGCACTTACTCTGCAACCTAGAATATATCTCACACCAAAGGGCAATGAAGAACACAGTATTTCCACCTGCCCACTTCTGAACTTCAAAGATCACAAATGAAGGTCAATCTTTTTGGACAGACTTAAGTCCTGATACCTGAAGGTCCAGAAATAGTCCCATTATAGTTTATTTTAAGATCTGTTCCATACTCACTTGGTTCTAACAAAAGAGGACCAAGGAATCTTACAAAGATAAGGCGGCAAGGATCACTTTCATAATCAGGGACTTAACAGATTGTTATTTTTGCCTCGGAAAATGCAAATCAGTAAAATCAACAGTTAAAAGGATTTTTCTATTTTAGAACTTTGGTCAATTTAAAAAAAAATTCTACTTTAAGCATGTCATGTACATTGTAACAAATGGGAGATAGAATCCAAACCTCTGAAGTAAAGAGGAAGGCTCTGAGGTCAGAACAACAGGAATCCTTGGTCCAGAGGCTTGGGAGTATACATAAATGAGGGACCAGAGTGACTGATCCCAAGTGACTAATGCAGTTCCAGACGTAAAGAAGCTGACCCACATTCAATCTTGATAATCTAAGTTTACATCGCCATTCTCCTAAAATGGGCATCAGGATTGCTGTACTTAAACGGCTCGCTGAATTTTGCTTTTGCAAGCATGGCAAAATGGCTGTAGCTGATTCAACTATCTGTGACATCAACTAGATATGCAAAAGTAATAACTGTACTATATTTGATAGAATTGTATTATGTAATAATCATGAATATAATTTCAATTACTTCATTAGCCATGGAAATTATCACAAACGGGAGTTAATTTTGCTTTGGCTCTCTGAAGGACAATGGAAGAAACCTAATAAATAAATACTATGTGATATTTATCAAGTACTAATTCTTGAAATAAATGTTTTTTTCCTAAGACAGGACATACACACACAGATATACATCATAGTTTTTGCTTGAAAATTTATGCAACTTCCATAAAACTCGACTGTCCTGGAAAAAATTATTTATTTTATTTGTTATTATAGTTTACCAAACATGGAAAAGTTCAAATATATTGTCTTTCCATATCAAGAAACCTACAGCGTGTATTTAAAAGTTATAATGCAATGCAAAAGTTGTCATGTGGTAATAGTCACCATGTTATACTTAATGTATAACAAATTTGTAATCAAGTAAAAACTCATACATTTAGTAAGAAAAATTATACCTGCCCAAGGAATGGCATGTTTTATATATTCGCCTCTTTGAATAACTATCAAGCTTAAAAGAATATATTGTTTAGTATATACAATAAAGAGAGAGGATCAATGCACTTTACATGGTTTCTGAGAAACCATTCTGTAGCCCCATGTAATCTATCATTTATTAAAAAGAGAATTACACTTGTTAGGAAGTTGGCAGAAATTTAGCAGAATGAGAAACATGAAAACAAATAGTGACCTATAATAAAAGCGGGCTTGAAGATATATTTTGTAAGTAATACAACATTTAAGATAACTATTTTCTTTTCAGTTTGTGCTCCCTCTCAGTTCAGAATTATTTATTTAATATATAATTTGATAGGTTTGTTATAATCACTACTTGTCTTAAAATGTTTCTCTTCAGCAATTTTGTTTCAAAGTAAAAATAGAACAATCTGAATAAGACCTGTTAACATCCTAGGAAATTAGCATCACTTCTATTATAAATATAAACCTGTGGCTAAAATTAATGTTCTGAAAAGCATATTTGGCCACAGTGCTATTTTAGTAAGATAAAGGAATATCAAACTGTCAAATGTCAGTTTTCATCATATTGGGTCGTCCAGTTCAAGGTTGTACAAATGACTTCCCTTATGAGAAAAATCTATAAAAAATGTTTTTGTTTAGAGACTGTACTTTGGGAGGCAAGGGTCAGGGTGTCATTTTTCCTGCTTACCCAGAACCTCACATAGGTGCTCAAGCAAAGTCTAATGCCCCACTCTAAGACCTCACGAAGTTTAGAGTGCCATGAAAATTGTTTGAGTCTCTAAATAAGGTGACAAGCCTGTCATACGATGTGAGGGATCTGAAATTACCTCGAGAAGCAGCAAATGCACAATGGGATCTTCAAGTCATTGAGAAGATTGATGTCTTGACTATGATTACAAAACTGAACAGTATCCCAACTCCAGATCAACTAGTTCATGTACTCATTTGAAGAGGAAATTGCGAGTTTATATTTTAACTCCCTGTACACCTAACACAGAGATCTATGACGCTCATTTGGTACTGGAGTATACACAGAACTACTGCTTATTTATCAGATTGAGTAAACAGTGGGTATTTGTTTAAAGCATGCATCTATTCTACCACTATGACCACTGCTGCTATGAACCAGGAGGAGGAGGAGGAGGAGGAGGAGGAAGAGGAAGAAGAAGAAGAAGAAGAAGAAGAAGAAGAAGAAGAAGAAGAAGAAGAAGAAGAAGAAGAAGAAGAAGAAGAAGAAGAAGAAGAAGGAAGAAGAAGAAGAAGAAGAAGAAGAAGAAGAAGAAGAAGAAGAAGAAGAAGAAGAAAGAAGAAAGAAGAAGAGGAGGAGGAGGAGAAGGGAGGAGGAGGAGGAGGAGGAGGAGGTGGTGGAGGGGGAAGAGGAGGACCATCATCATGGACAGAATCAAGAGGAAGAATAGTGGTAGAGTAGGTAATGGTAGAGTGAGAGGGGAGGGATTAAAAACTAAACAGTGCAGTTAGAGGTAATCTGGGTAGCAGCAATAGCAGCTTTTGTAACAGAGTCTTCTAAAGACAGTTCCAGTTGCAGATCCTTTCAACCCTTCCCCAACAGGTGACACCGCTCCACGGAGGGTGCTGGGAGGATCCTGGGGGACATCGCTTGTATAGGTGTGATTGGTGGGGGGGTACTCTTTGTTACTTCCTTTCAAGAAGGTATGTTTGGAAGAGGGAGCTGAGGGATTGTTTTCCTGGTGAGGGAGTGGTAGGCCAGATAAGTGTAGCTACCCGGCCTTACTTACTCCCAAGGCTGACTCAATGTCTTCACGGAACACAGAGGCCATTCAGAGCGCAAAAACGGCAGGTGAATACCATGAGTCTGGCAGGCAAGTCAGGCAGGGAGCTGGGTTAGGCCTGACTTTAAGGAGAGCTTTGTTTGGGGTTTTGCCAATTTTGAGTCACACTGGGCAGTGCTCTGGGCTTACTCCCAACTCTGCGCTCAGGGATCATTCCTGGCACAGCTTGCGGTGCCAGGGATTAAACCGGGTCAGCCTCCCACAAGGCAAGCACCTCACCTGGTCCACCATCTCTCAGTCCCTTCTGGGGTGCTTGTTCTATACGCTCTGTGGCCCCTGACTTCATCCCTGCTCTTACCCTAACCATCAGGAAGGGGTGAACTGCTTCCTTCCGGTTCTGAGGTAAAAAAATGCATCCTAAGTTTACTCCAGAGGAACGTCTAAACTCAGAAGCAGAGAACAGGCTTGCATATGAGTGTTAGCTTAGCTCTTGGCTAACCTAGAATATTCTGCCCGAATTTTACTTTTGATATTTTTGTCTAACGTTCAGAGGCTTCAAGCTCCCTGTCTGGGAAATAGATGATAATTTCTACCCACTGTTAAACTTAACTTGAATAAGCTTAGCCAAGTTCCTAGCACTCACTAAAAATGTTACTGATAAAAACTAGCGTATGTATTTTATATATTAAAATTATTATAGAATGCTATGTATTAGATACTATGCTACTGTATGCATTAAAGGTTAATACGATTGATTATATAAATTATGATCTGCTGGAAAGTTGTAAAACTGCCAGAACAGTTGAAATCTCAGTTCTAGAGTCTGTAATCCGCCCCTCCCCCTCCCCCGGGCTCTGCTTTCGCTCTCTCCTGCCTCTCGGCATTTCATCTTGAATCTGGATTTCCAGAGGATGCATGATTTTCTATTTGTCTAAGAATCACGAATCACGACCATCCTGTTATTCGTGATTGCCTCGAGCAGGCCCCAGTAACGTCTCCTTCATCCGAGCCCTGAGATTTTTAAGAAAGTGCTATATTCAAGGCTCTTTAGGAGAATCTTGTCTAAGATGACTTTTTATTTTCCTGTTTAAGTGTTACTTCTTTTCCTTTCCATGTTCTCTACTCTCATTCCAATCCTTTCCCGTTTCTGTCTTCTTATCTTTTCCTTCCACTTCCTCTGAAAAGATTCCCACCTGCTGTTTCATTCTTCATGCTGGAGGGCACCAGTGTTTAGGCATCGGATCACTAGCATATTCTCTCTGGTGTGTATATCACACCTGGCTTTGCACAGGAGCTACTCCTGGCCCATGCACTCAGGAATTACTCCTGGCAGTGCTCAGGGAACCATATGTGATGCTGGGAATCAAACCCAGGTCAGCTGCATGCTAGGCAAATGCACTACCTGCTGCTATCGCTCCAACCCCAAGTAATCCTTTTTCTGTCCTTGGCATCTACCGCCGCCGTATGCCCTGGTACCTAAGATGTCCGCAATACATGCCAACTGTTTTAGTTAATTAGTTGATTAACTGCTGAATAGCTTACTAGATTTCAGTGGCCTCATCAAGAAAACAACTTCTCCATCCTAACGCATATAATTCTTACATGTGTAGTCAATCTTGTCTTCAGCAACTCCTCCATGTCTCTGGACTACTACTCCATAAGACTTTCATAAATATATCTAAAATGCCCTATATCTCTTTTATAGAAAACATGACTACTTCTGAATGATTTTCTCAATCTCTTTGTACATTTATATGAAAAGTCGGCATTTGGAAAGTCTATGAAAAAATCCTTCAATGGTTTGTGGAAGCATGCATGATGGCTGCATTTGTTTTGACCTATCTATGGTTTGCCTGAAAGGACTGAGGACTTCTTCAGCATGCTGCATTGTGAGACAGTTCATCTGGGAAGCCAGGATGTAGAGAGAATTTTTAACAGTGGGGTAATACAGGCAAAAGCCACCAGAGAGTAATCAGGCATAATACACACCTTCAACAGAAAGAGCAGCACACGCTGCAAAAAGGGGGCAACAGAGTTTTGTGTAAGTTTTCTTACTGTGGAGAGCACAGCCTATGATAGAGACTCGGAAAAAAGATAAATCTGTCAGTTGAGAAATTACACCCAGTAGGCAGGAAGAAAGTCTTAACAGGATATTTAGCACCAGGACAATTTCTTAAATCAGGCTGCCAGGCAGGGTCAGATAGTATCTCAAGAGAGTCGATATGCCATGTAGCTTATTGCACCAGAGAAATGGAGCTAGAACACAGGAATTAGATAATTAAGACACTGGCTTAAGAACTGACTTTGGGACTGGAGACAAAGCTCAATGGGCTGAGCATGTGCAGAAAGTCCTGGTTTGGTCCTGGCAACAAGACACTGATGACACCTTGAACACTGCCAAAAGTCACTCCTAAGCACAGAGTGACTGGTGAACATCACTGAGTGTGGACTCTCCCACCCCGCCACTAAAAAAATAAATAGAAATACCCAAAAAAAAGCTACAACAGAGAAATAGTAGAATGGATAAGGCAGTTGCCTTGCCTTGTATACAGCCAACCTGGGTTTGATTTCTGACACCACTTAGGATCCCCTGAGCACACGAGGATGATCTCTAAGCACAAAGACAGGACGAATCCTTGATTACAGTCCAGTGTGGTCAAAAATACACCCCCCACCCGAAAACAAAGAAAGAAATGAACCTTAAGTTTCAACACAAAGCAAACATTTTGGCTAATTTTTTATAGGAAGTGTTATGGTCAAATTCTCATGCTCTAAATTGTGTAAATTCTTGTAACCATGCTCATTTAAACCAACACCACCAAATACTAAGAAGGATGTTCTAAGAGAGATAACATTAAATAATTTTTTGAGGGACTGGTAGTAAAAATTTGACTTTTTGACAAGCGCAAGGTCTGTTTTAATTATTATATTCTACTATAGTTGCAACTAAACTAAACTAGCCAGGCATAACATCTAAGTGAACAGGTAGGATTAGTGTCAATAAAGCTTGGTAAGAAGGGGCACATAGGCAGGGCGGAATTTTAGCAGTAGAGTATAACCCTCCCATGCGTAATGCTAGATGTGGCTTCTGATCGCACTATGCCAACCACTTGGGTTGGGGGAGGAGGGGGAACAATTCAGTGATGTTCAGAGGCTCCAGAACTATACCTCGTGGTGTGGGAGGCTGGGACATGTGTGTGAGGGATGGAATTTCCCCACACACTCTACCTCTGTGAGTGATCTCTGGTCCTGCTTGTGCCCTTTTCAGATGAACATATGCCATTTTTGGATGATACATACAATCTCATGTATCACCATGGGAAAAAAGTCATAAAACTTTACAGATGCCAACTGGGTCCTTTAGTTTCCTGTTCACCCCACCTTTACCCAGAATGTTCCTTCAGGATCAAAAGAACTGAGCTTTCCAAATGACAGGACTACTCTTCAGCATGGATGATGTCCATTCCCATTCCACAGCCTGAGTTCTGCCTCAGTCATCCTGCTAAGGCTCTGTTGTCCTTGCATACACTGGGCCTACTGAGTGTAACTGAGCACAGACTGTGAGTCTGCCACTGCTCTGAGCACATTGCAATTCCTCATCGCTGTACTCACTGCCTCAACCCAAGTACAGTGAAAATCAGATGGAACTGCACCCCGTACCCTCATAAGTCATCTCCTTTCTCCTCCTGTCAAGATTCAAAGCTTCGACTTGTTTAACACTTGAACAAGCAAGTTCTTCAGGGCAGGGAGTTCAGGGAGCTGCAAAGAGGCTCCGGCCAGAGAGACATACAGTGGGTAAGCTGTTTGCCTTGTATGTCACCGAGCTGGGTTTGATCTGTGGCATTCCACATGGCCCATGAGCACAGCCAGGAGATCCCTGAGCACAGAGTTAGGAACAAGCCCTGAGCACAGCTGGGTGTGGCCCCTAAACCAAAATGAAACAAAAATTTAAAAAATACCAAGAAAATGAAACACGTAAAAACATACTTATAAATTTTATGGAAGAGATGGACCCTGTTAGCTATAACATTAAATGCAGATAAAAGAGATATTCAGACCAATGGTCACACAATTTTTAAAAGGTTTATTCAAACCATAAAAAAAGTTAGTGAACTATTTCAGTAAGTCAATGGAAAGACAAAAAAAAAACCCACTTAATAAAGTACTCATAGCCAGCAATAAGAAAAAATATTGAAAACAGAGTACTGAAGAACAGCAGTGAACTGTGCTTTATAGAAATAATAAATTTCAGATTTGGCAATAAATACATGGAATGGTATTGGGCAAACTACAATAAGACAAACTTTTAGCATCCAGTGGGAAAGTTCATTTCCACATACAGCCATTGAGAGGATATCGACTAGTAGAAAGTCTCTGCAAGGCAACTAAAAACATATAGCAACAGCTTAAAGGTAGATAATATTCAATCTCAAAAATTTCTTGTGGTAGGTACTTTCTGCTAGTTACATAAATATCATAAATATCATAATATATTATTATATTATGTATTATGTAATAATGTATTATAGTGAAATATTATTACACTAGTGTAAACACATTGTTAAAAATCAGTCAATAAAAGCACGACTCTAAAATTCCAATGAAAAAGATTGGGGCGAGGTGAGGAGGGACCTTGTGTCACTCACAGCAGTGTACAGGGATTACGCCTGGACCAGTGATTAGCTGTCACTCACACTTAGTGGTGCTCAATGGACCTTATGTGGTACTAGGGATTGAACCTAGGTAGGCTGCATTATAAGCCAAGTGCCTTACTTAACTCCTGTCCTGTGTCTCTCTGGCCCTAAATTTTCAATTTTAGAATTTTATCCTAAGGATAAGATTAGTGAGCTGGTTGTGGCCCCCAAACCAAACAAAATAACTAATAAAATAAAAGATATAATATCTCCCACTTATAAAAAGTCCTCTGCTTACATGTGTTACAAATAAGCTTGAGTCACCTGATAAGAGTTATAGAAGATAATTTCAGATGGTAGAAAAAAAGAGATGATTGTTTTCATTTCAGAATTATTTCCCTAACTCTGAAGTAAGAGCAAGAATATTATGATTATATTAATGGATGTGTAGCCCAAGTGAAAGCTCTCAATCTTGAGTTTCCTTTTAAAAAGTCCTCCAACTTGACTTTTCTGTCAAAAAAAATAAATGATGAACTGTTCAAAAGTCTACTTACAGGAAAGAGGGCTTCTTGATCTAGTCTTCGAAATGAAACTCTTATTTTTTCTTTAAATTTTGGGGCCACACCTGAATATGCTCAGGGATTACTCCTGGTTCTGTGCTCCGAGTTCACTCTTTGGGGGGCTTGGAGCCAAAAGTGGTGCCAGCGATCAAACTATGCTCCTCTGTGTGCAAGGGAAACATCTTATCCACCTATTTCTCCGGCGTGCTAAAATAACTTGATTTTATTCTTCCACACCTTATTTCATTACTTATCATTTACCAATATTCATTGAGAAGGTATTGTGGGCTGGAATTAGAGTATGTAGTATGTCCCACCTCCCATGTAGATTCCTTCCTCGGTTTCCCCAATCACTTCCTATAGAACTACTAGATAACGGCCTGGCTTGAGTGGAGCTTTGGATGAGCTTTGACACAAAGCCGGCTAGCCGGATGCAGCAGTGATAAGGCTGTTGTGCAGTGCTCAGCGCTATGCCTATGACGATCCCTGTGGAATGGGATGCTCAGAAAGGCCAGCAGTCCTTCCACTCATAGGCTTTGTGAGACAAAACAGTTGAGTCTAACCTTTTAAATGTTAATGTAAGGCTCCTTCTAAAATTTGTTAAAAGTTTTTTTTTTATAATATAAGTAGGCTTTTTTTATTTTTGCTGAACTCAAGTGTGCTCAAAGTAGCAAGTCATTTATATGCATATGATGTGCTTCAAGTCCATTACATAGTACTTAGTGATTTATTATTTGCTTTTATTTTCTTCGGGAAAAATAAAAATATTTATTTTTTGTTCATGTACTGGTCCAAAATTCCTTGCCTTCAATTCTAGTATTCCAAAAGCTCAGAAAACTGTTTATAGTTCGGGAGGGTCAGAAAAATAGTGGAGGGGTTAAGACACTTGCCTGTTATGCGACTGACCCTGTTTGATCACCAGCAGCACATATTCCCCTGAGCACTGTTGGGGCTCACTCCTAGGGCAGGGCCAGGAGGAGCCCATGAGCACTGTCTGCTAGTACCCCAAACACAAATAATAATAAAAGGTTTCAGATTTTTGTGACTCATCGGATCTAAATTCATGTGAAAACCTATAATCTTCCTATCCTATGTATGACTGCTCACAGATTCGCTGAAGAAATTGTCATGTATTAGTAGCTGCTGCTACATACCCCACACAGTGCTCCGCGGGGCATGTCAGACACACAGATCTCCACAGTGCCAAGAATGCCTGGATTCCCAAACTTCTATGGCTGCAAGGGCACGGGTGAAAGGATTACGGCCTATTAAAGTTCTTTCCCATAAACTGCTAAAGGCATATTTTTGAAAGAAATTCTACTCCAATAATTATCTTTGAATTGTTTTTGAGAGCATGTCAGCACAGAGCCCTACTTACTGAAAAGGTGACTTTTAATTCCTGTTGCACTATCCTACCTATACTATTCCAGCCAAGCATATTATTAGTTTTCGTTTGTTTGTTTTTTTGTTTTGTTTTTTCCTTTTTGAGTCACACCTGGCGATGCACAGGAGTTACTCCTGGCTCATGCACTCAGGAATTAACTCCTGGTGGTGCTCAGGGGACATTATGGGATTGTGGGAATCAAACCCAGGTTGGCTGCGCACAAAGCAAATGCCCTACCAGCTGTGCTATCGCTCCAGCCCCTAAGCACATAATTTGAACATGCCCAATTGTTTGAACCTAGAATTACTAAAGAAGATAGTGGAGATAGAGATATTTACTTAGTGTTAGTCTAATGAAGGACTGGAGCGATTGTACAGGAGTAGGGCGTTTGCCTTGCATGCGGCCAGCCCGGCCAACCCAGGTTCGTTTCCTCTACCCCTCTCGGATAGCCTGGCAAGATACCGAAAGTATCTCGCCCACAAGGCAAAGCCTGGCAAGCTACCCATGACGTATTCAATATGCCAAACACAGTAACAACAAGTCTCACGATGGAGACGTTCAAATCGATGAAAAATGGGAGGACAGAGCTACAGTGCTACAGTCTAATGAAACTTAGTGTACTTTTATTTCTCCTGGAGTACAATTTCATAATAAGGACTAATCTATCTTCTGTTGGTAGTTTTGATTTGAAAACTATTTAACAGAAACTAGAAAGTTATACTGTGGACAAAGTAAAAAGGAATTTAGTATTTCAGGCTTTACTCGAGTCACAGACATGAAGAGCCACTATCCTCGGACCCAATATGATGTCTTGCTCTGAAATGTGTATTCCACACTCAAAGTTTCTCTGGTTTTCACACAAACCCTAGGATTTTCAGGACAGCGTGAGACAGAGTGGTCCTGGTTGGGAGAGGGGCACTCAGTTTTATAGCTATGTACATTCATCTATATTTATCCATAACATACATACGCATACATATACATATATTCACATTCAAGACACACAAAGATGATTTCTGTCCCCTGCAATTTCTTTTTGCCAGCATAGACAATATCTCTTATTACTTGCACTCCTCTGCTTGAAATGACTATACATGCTACAGAAGTTGAGGAAATTATTATGTATCAAGAACATTTTTACTTTTCAATTAAATTTAGTATCCTCTTTGGGACATTTCTCCCAACACAGATAGGAGTGCCATGAATGATCTTATGGAAAACACATACAACTTGTAAGACTGTGTCTTCCTTAAATATCACTATTATGTTCCAGAGACTATTCTAAACACTGGACATGTCACAGACAGCATAAGTTTCATTTATGAATACATAAGGCAACAGAGATAAAATATAGAATTGGGAAGAATCAGTTGCCTCATCTTGTTAAGTAAGTTGGTTCTGCAGTGCATCCCATATATTCAGGGAGCTGGAGAATATAAACTATGAAAATGATGTCAGAATAGGCAAAAAGAATGAATCAGTCTCCACGTAAGATGGAAAAGAAATTTCACTAAATTAGCTTCAAGTGTTGTAGAACCTTCAATGAAATAAACATTAGTAGATCCTAAAACCAGTGGGGGACTGATGCAGGAAAACTTTGAATAAGAAGAGCAAATTGGTGGCACAAAGATTCACTAATCAGTCTTAGCTTCATGAAGAGATAACAACTAGATATTATCTATTTCTTGATGTGAATGAAAATGATGTATAAAGGATTATCCATGAAAACAACTGAACCTGTATTTTTCCCATGAAGTCTTTACACCAACTCTGAGATTACAGGAAATTTGGAGAATAGCAGACCATTTTAAATGACACAAGGGGGAAAAAAAATCAATCCAGATTTGGGGCAGTAGGGAAAATAATCACCATTATTTATTTTAGTGTTTGTTTGGGGACTACACCCAGTTATACTTAGTGATTCTGTGCTCAGGGATCACTCCTATGGTATTCCATAAGCAGTCCTGGGGATTAAAGACAAGCCAGCTGTGTGCAAAACAAGTACCTTACCAACTTCTCTCTCTCTCTCTCTCTCTCTCTCTCTCTCTCTCTCTCTCTCTCTCTCTCTCTCTCTCAATTCCTCCCTCTCTCCTTGCCTATTTTATCCCAGTAAAATGAATCCAACTTTTTATTTTATTCAGATAAATAAGATCTGTTTCAATACTATAAAGGTAAAGAATGAGAAAAGAGACTTAAAAAGAGACTTAAAAAGAGACTTAAAAGATATGATAATCCAATGTGAAACCTATACCTGGTTTCAATTTTGAGTCAAACATGCTTATTGTAAAATAACACTTTTAAGACAATTGGAAGGCAGTGAGATAGTACTATAGGTAAGGCACTTGATTTACTTGTGTCTGACTCTGGTTTAATATCCAACACCCAACATGATGCCCTGCACCAGGAGTGATCTTAGAGTTCAGAGCCAAAAGTAAGCCCTGAACCGAGAGGAGTTGAGCCAAGCTTTAAGTGCTTTAGAGACATAAAATGTTATAGAGGAGATATCATATACAAAGGGTTGGGAAGATATTGACCTCTGTAAAAAATCAGATGGTGAGTACATTGTAGAACATTTTGCCATTTTCTCTATTTTTTGTGCATTTAATGTTTCCCATAATAAAAACATTATAATATTTAAATGTGCCCATAAAAAGTTTGACATGTATATTTTTTATCTTTAAACTTAAGGAAAGTCACAAATTCAGAGTGCGCTCTGAACACTGGCAGTAGGGCTCAAAGCTACAGATTCCTCTCAGATTTAGATTCTACCTTTCTTAAAGTCAGAGAATTAAGACCACAGACAGAAAACTGGAAAAGAGGAAAAGTCCTGGGAGAAAGAAACCTAAGTTCAAGCAGATGGTCAGAGAAAGAACTAGAGATCCATGTGATCTAAGGACAAGTTGATAAATGTGCTCTTCTTCTCCCCATGTCCTGATGTGCCTTGTTTTCCATCTCCAGGGCAGGAATGATAGAGTAGTACACCACGTCTCTAGGAGGAAATACATATTCCCAGCAAGCATATCAGGCAGCAAAACTCATAAACGCCTCCCATGAATCCGTATTTCCCCCACACCGATACAGGTGCTCACCATCACATTCTAAAATATTTGAATACTCCATTTGGGGACATGAGGTTTAAAAAAATTAAAGGGGGGGGAGGGGGCAAAGAGCAGCTGAATCATTTTAAGCTGACATGAATAAAAATGTATTCATTAAATGTTTATAAAAGTCAAAATTCAAACATGCACTAAACTGGTTATTTGGATACTGCTCAAACATCAACCCGTCAATCTTCAGGAGTAAAGAGCTGTGCAAATTCAGTTTTCCCAGCAGCTGAATCCCACTGGATCAAGTGCAGGGGGCCTAAGCAACCTTTGATACCAAACACTGTGCTTGTGGCCATCCCAGTCATCCTGAGTTTCGGAAAATAGGGTTTGGGGGTGGGGCCGTGTTTGACTCAAGGGACACCTTCCCCACTGACATGCTGCCATTTGATCTCAATTTGAGATTAAAATTAAAGGGACTTTGAACTTACAAATAAAATTGTACAGAGCTTCCATTGGTTCCTGGGCAAGTCTGCCTAATTCAAGGTTGGCCTCTCAAATGTAGTCCCTTTGCCCAGACAAAGATCGTGGGGCACCCTAAATGTGATTGTCATGTAAATGATGACTGTCCACCCCGAATTTAGAGCTCAAGAGATCTGATTAGGCTCACAGTGAATTAAGGGATAAGAGTATCTTGACAGGAATAAAATATCCCAATTTACAGGAAACAGAATCAGCTTAAAAGTTGTGAGTCAAAGAATACTGACCGAAGACACAATTATTAGATATGAAACCAAAGAGGGAAGAGAAAATAATCTAAATATATTAGGACTACACTGCAAAGTGACTTTTAATATGCAATTTGAGATTATTTCTGCGCTACACAAATCTATTTGTTTGAGGGGGAATTATTTATTCTTATGTACTGAATTGAAACATTTGATATGCTATCACTTGTTCTGATTCAAACCTGAAGGACTGATGTAAAACCCAAATGAAGAAGCAGCAGAGAAAGGCAAGATCAATTTCTGTTCGTAGCCAAAGATTTGGGTCTTACTGAAATCTTCTCAGCCCTTCACGGGGACAACTTTATGCGTTCTAATATTTTCTGCAAGAGACAGCTGCACCTCTGACGAGAGATTTAGAAATACAGACACTTGGAATGCAAGAAAAAGTTAGAATTGCTTTGAAAACAAGGCAGAAGGACTGGGGGCCAAGCCTTCATAGACAGGGATTGAACTTCCCTCATCTTTTTTTGTGAGATGGAGATTTAAAACTAACTGTTCAGAAAAAAAAAATAAAGAAATACAGAGCATGAAGCATTGGTCATGTAAAGTTCTAAAGAGAGGATACTAGTGAGTGAGAAAAGGGCCATTGTTTAAGAAATGTGGAAACTGACCTTGTTTATCTTGGTTATAGGGACTTAGCAGAAGGTAGACACTGAACTAGATGCTGAAGCAAGAGTCAATCCTTGCCTGCCTTTATATCACCAACCTTAATAAACGCAAATACTTTAGCAGGTACAGCTCTTAATTGTCAAACTGATACAGGAATGCTTCCACCTATGCTTCCTGCATCAAGCAGGTTATCTCAAGCATGCAGGGAGAAATATCACCTGGAGTTAAAACTTCAAATCTAAGTTGTTACATATCTGACTACATCTTAGTAGTTGGGTGGGTCCTAGTAGTTGTAATCTTTGTAACTAAGGCACCGAGTGCTACTTACATAAAGCAGATAATTCAAAGTTGATCAGAATAATAGACAAAAAAGTTAAATAACAAATAAAATGACTCCTTTATTTTTAAAATAAGATGTGCAACACTTAAAAATGTATTTAAAAGCATAAAATTATATGCAGGTTTAAATTATATCCTTGTTCACAGGAGCACAAAGAAAGATTTAAGGCTTGTTCTTCAAGTCATGTTCTCCTTTGAACATGTATCTTGCTTGTTTCATTATTTCTTTGCTGACTTATTTCTTCTCTGGAGAAGCCTGAGTTTCTCTCATGAACATACATATATTTCTCCCGGTCTCTCTCCTCACAATCTTTCTAAATAAGTTTCAATAAAAACTTCCTTGCTTAAAAAAAATTAAAAGAATAAAAAAAATATGTGTGTTGGGAACATAGCAGTAGAGCAGGTATGGAGTTTGCTTTGCAGGTGGCCAACACAAGTTATGGAGCCCTAAGCCTCACCAGTAAGATCCCTGAATGCAGAACTAGGAGTAAGCGCTGAACTCCACATGATGTGACCCACAAACGAAAACCAATGTGTGTCTATCAGTGGAGGAACAGATAAACAAGATGTGTAAATATGGACCATGGAATATTAACGGTCACGGTCCTCCCATTGTTCATCGATTTGCTTGAGCGGGCCCAGTAACGTCTCCACCGTGACACTTGTTACTGTGTTTGGCATATCTTTATTCTTTATGGGGAGCTTGTCAGGCTCTCCAAGAGGGGCGGAGGAATCGAACTCGGGTCGTCCATGTTGGCTGCGTGCAAGGCAAACGCCCTACCGCTGTGCTATCACTCCAGCCCAGTGGAATATTATTCAGTTTTAAAAGAGAAGTAAGTACTGATCCATGTATTTCTGTGCATAAGAATGACACAACCCTTTACAAAATAACATAAATATTGTATAATTTCACTTTTTATTGAACCAAGTTAGACAAATTCAATTCATATATGCAGAAAATGCAAGAATGTTTGCTAGGGACTGTGGGGGTGTAAAAGGAGTTAGTATTTATTCACTGATTCTAGAATTTTAGTTTTAAATATGAAAATGTTTTACAGACTGTATGGGCAACAATAAGAGTATATTGAACATCACCAAAGCAACACTTAGCAGTATCAACAAGGCCAGGGAGATAGTATAGCGGGTAGGGCTCTTGTCCTACACACAGCTGACACAGATTTGCTCCCCAACACCTTTATGGTCCCCTGATCCTCGCTAGGAGTTATCCCTGAGTTCAGAGGCAGGGGTAAACCCTGGGCATCACAGGGCAGTGCAACGCTGCCCCCATCCCTCAAAAGAAGTAGGTGAGCTGGCAAATTCTGTAATGTGTTCATAATATAAATTAAAAATAGCATTGTAGCACTGTCCTCCCCGTTGTTCACTGATTTGCTCGAGTGGGCCCAGTAATGTCTCCATTTTGAGACTTGTTGTTACTGCGTTTGACATACCAAATATGTCACGGGTAGCTTGCCAGGCTTTGCCGTATGGGTAAAATAATCTCAGTAGCTTGGCGGGCTCTCCGAGAGGGATGGAGGAATCGAACCTGGGTTGGCGGGGCCAGCTGCATGCAAGGCAAATGCCCTACCGCTGTGCTATCACTCCAGCCCAAATTAAAAATAGTAAGTTTGATTGGAGGAAGCTGGTTTGAGGTGATAACTTGAACATACGTCTATCTCTCTGACTTCATACAACATCATGTGTGCGTTTGTATGTCAAAACACATATTTAGAAGTGACACACATTTCACTGTATAGTTATCAAAATTTATGCCAATCCCCCCCCAATGCAGTATGACCATTATAGAAAGTTTATATTAAAAGTTTCACCAGCATTGCTTAAAAACAAGGTACGATGATTATGCAGTGGCAATGATAATGCTCTAAAATATAGGACATACCCAAAAAAGGACATAAAAATATAGGACATACCACTTACAGGGCGTAAGTGTTGAAAAATAAGAAAGCGTACTTTCAACAGATCCGACATCCTGAATTATTTTGAAAAGCATATGAATTGACTCAGTGAGGGGGCAAAAAGACGAATAAGCCAAGTCAGAAGTAGGGTGTGAAGAAAGAAAGCGCCTGTCTAGAGCCAGTATGTAAATATGGCCACAGTGGTCTGACAGACAAGTCAGAGGGGAATTACGCAGGAGAAGGGCAAAAGTCTGCCTGGCTCTGGAATCTGATCCATCTCTAGCCAAACCGGCATTTCTGAGCTTGTCAACGGGAAGATACACAGAATGCAAGCATTACAGAATTTATACCTCCATGCTTCTAAAATGATGAACACATATATAAGGGTATACAAAAAATGACACACCCTCCCAAAATAAAGGTGCAAGGTACATGCTAAAGAATAAAATGCAGCCAGGAAACCATATAACTAAACTGTTGGTGCAATTAAAATTCTAGTACATTAACCTCAAAATGGAATGTTAAGGAAATGAGAAGTAAAGGAAATGTGTGCTACGATTACTCCCTTTGGCGAGCCCACACCTGGCAGTGCCCAGGGTTGACTTCTGGCTCTGCTCAGGGCCATTTGTGGTAAAGGCTCTTTGTGGTGCCAGGAAGGTACCTCTCAGTCAGCTGTATGTAATGTAACCACTCACTATCTCGCAGGCCCTTAAACTTCTTTTTCTTTTTATTGTTTTGAGGATTCAGTAGCCATTTCAATACTTTTTTAGAAAAAGGAAATTTTAAATACACAATTTAAAAGGAAATACTCATTTTGGCAGGGGACCGTTCCCAGTGGTTCTTAGGGGTCACACCTGGCGTATTTAGGAAACCATACGTAGTAGGGAATTGAACCTGGCTCAACTACATGCAAGGCAAATGCCTTACCCACTGGACTTCAGCATGAAAGAAGTTTCCTTTACAAGGTAAAGGTAAAAGGTAAAGGCCCTCCCGTTGATCATCGATTTGCTCGAGCGGGCCCAGTAACGTCTCCATTGGAGACTTTGTTGTTACTGTGTTTGGCATATCGAATACTCTCAGTAGCTTGCCGGGCTCTCCGAGAGGGGCGGAGGAATCGAACTCGGGTCTGCCATGTTGGCCGCTTGTAAGGCGAACGCCCTACCGCTGTGCTATCGCTCCAGCCCTTTCATTTATAATGCTAAAGAAAATCTCTGGCAAATCTAAGTAAGGAAAAACAAAATAAAAGAAAATATAAATCCATTAAATTACAAACCATACTTGGATAAAAATCTTAGACTAAGTAAGATTTCTATTTTTTTTCTCTTTAGATACCTGCATTAATGATCTTATGTAATAATCATAAAGTCTAGAAAATGAACTTAGACAGAATAAACAAGCATAACTGTGCTATGCAGAAAGAAATTGAAACCTCAGTCCAAAACCCAGTCCAAGGAACTTGCTTTAGACAATTTCCCCAAATGTCAACATTTTGTCAAACTTACAAGCTTGCCTGCTTTATTTATTTATTTATTTATTTATTTTTATTTATCTATTCATAGTTTGGGGGAACACAACTCTCGGTGCTCCAGAATCACACCTGATGGGACTCAGGGTGCCAGGGATCAAACAGCCACATGTGAGGCAAGTCTCTTACCCGCAGTACTATTACTCGAGCCCTTCAAGCTATTTCTAAGCTACAGAAAGAAAAAGGAAAACTTTGAATGCATTTCAACAATGAGAATCATAAAATGAGATATCCACCAGACAAAGCAATCAATGTGAGTGAGAGTTGCAGTAAGAGCAAAAAATATGTATGAGAAATAAATAATTGGACCTGCATCAATAATTTTTAACATATCAAAAGGAACAGAATTAAATAAAAAGGCCATCTAGCAATTGGGAGAAGATATCTGCCTATTGTACATTTGACAAGGTACTAACATACAAAGAATCCACACAACAACAACAACAACAACAATAAGAAAATAACCCCCAAAATGAACAAAATCAGGAATTGATAAACACAAAAATAATCATGTATTTCTTACTAGGATAAAACAAACTAAAATAATAATGAAATCATCTCACTTGTGAGTGATCTTTATCCAAAAGACTGGAAAAAGTGTTGGCTAGAATGTGGAGAAAGGAACTTTTGTACACTATTGACAGGAAAGGAAAAAGGTACAAGCTCAACTGGAAATGATATGCAAGTTCCTTAAAGATACCCTAGGACTTGCTGCAGAGTAGTACTGTGGGTAAGTTGGTCAGGTCACAGCTGACCCTAGTTCAAATCCCTGACATTATTTATGGACCCCAAAGCACCTCTAGGAATGATCCCTGAGCAGAGTCAGGAATAAGGCCTTAGCACCACTGGGTAGAACCTTCCCCCCAATTTATAAATATTTATACACATAATACATGCATATTTATAATGTACACACACATAATGCACACACACATATAATCCATACACATATTACCAGCAATATCATTTGTAGGTATTTAGCCAAATGCTCTGAAATCACAATTTAGAAGAATATTTGAACCCCTATTGTACTTATTAGCAGTACTGTTCATATACTGAAAAAAAAATAGCAGGGGAGGTGGAGTTGTCAACCTAAATGCCTACTGATGTATGACAGGATGAAGAAATATACACAAGGGAACACTACTCAGCTATATAAGAATGATGAACATCAGGGCTTGGGCAACAACATGGATACTTTAAACAAAGTCAAAAAGTGAAAGACAATTGCAGGATGGTTACACTCATACACGGAAAACAAACTGCCAAAGCTAACTGCCAAAGAAAAATTTAGGCTCTGTGAAAAATGTGATGGGTACCAAAGGGAAAGGGGGTATGGTGTGAGTGGGAGTTATGGGTGGAGCAGATGGCAATAATGGAGCCCTGGTACTGGGGAAGATGAGTCTGAAACAGGATGCCAAGGTGTGCAGCTGTACTAAAGTTCTATAAATTTGTAAATCAGTGGTAACCCAACAACGTTAGAATGAAAGAAAACGATTCTGAAGATAGGATTGAAAAAAAAAGAAATCCCTAGATACTATCGGGAATACTGAATTAAGTGATAAAATTTCTAGGTAAAACCCTAGTTTTTATCAAACCTTGGTTTACCATTCTATATAAGATTTAAGTTATAACAGTTAAATGAAATAAAAATATGCAACATATACAAATATATTAAATAAAAATTGTATAAACAATTAAGCAGGATTTATTTCAATTAATCTTGTGTGTATAACCAAGTTTTTTTTTCTTTCTGTGTCTCTCATTTTTTTTAATAGTCAAGAATCAAACCTAGGGCCTCACACGTACGAGTCACTTAACCACATGCCTGGCCCAAGAAAGTTTTACTAATTTAATATAAGCCTACACAAAAAGAAAGCACTAGAAGATTCCATACTCAGTTCAGAACAGGCCTAATTGAACCCTTATCCCAATTACTCCTTTGATGCTTTACTGGAAGTCTTCACCAGTGTGCAGTACAAGGAAAGTAAACTAGGCAGATGCCCTGAGTCAGCAATGTCAATATCTGTTCATAATTTTACTCCTAGAAAATGTTACTCCATTAAAACACATCACCAATGGCTAGTAAGAAAGTTGGGTAGATTCATACATTACACAATAAACATACACACACATATATATACACATGCACAAACCCACTTTGCTGAAAATAAGACAATGAATTAAAATATGTAATATAAAAATTTTGCTGAAGTAAAAAAGACCTAGTAATAAAGTTAATAAGAACACTTAAAAATAATACAATTCTTTCTTGAAGACATAAAAAAAATATTTTACAGGTAGGAAAGAGTGGGTAAGAAGGAAAATTTATCCTAATTCTATCCAAAATTAATCTATAAATGTAACAGTTATTCCATTTATTTTTATTTGGGGGTCACACCTGATGGTGCTCAGGGGCAAATCGTGGCTCTGTGCTTTCGCATTCTGGGAACCATATACATAACCAACCAGAGTGGGCGCATGTAAGGCAAGTGCCTTAACGTCTGTACATCATTCTGTACATCTTTTACATTTTACTTGTAGACTTAAGTCTAATTTGTTCCAAGGTATTCACATTATTTTTATAATATTTTAGAGACATAAACATTACAGTAAGAAAATTCCATATAATTTTTTCACTTGCTATTCCTTACTTGCAAAAATAAAATGGGTATTGACAATGCTTACAGCTGGGTTAATTAACTTTTGGTGTGGGGGGTGCAGATCTAGAATTCTGATGTCTTTACATAGAATTCTTATACCTGCAGCATGACAAAAGTCGCTTTTGTTTCCTGCTCCAACTTAAGCATCCAAAGAGAAACTATTTTCCAAAATGCTCTGAAGAGGTTGAGCACTTCCTTTCCCTCTGTATGTATTACATCCCAAGACATTTTAGCAGATTTGACACTGGCAAGCCCTAATCATAGTCAAATTCTCATCTCACAGTCAGTCTAGTTAACCTGTGCAGACCTATCTTTGATGCCTGTGGGACTTTATCCTTGGAAACCTCAATATGCACCTGACATTTAAACTGAAACAGATTTTATTAATGTTACTACATTATTAATTTAATATGAAATTAGACTTTGGAGACCCAAAGAAAAAGGGAATGGGGGAGAAAGATAGTGCCTACTTTCTCAGTAGGAAACTTACTTGTAAAGGGTAATGATCATTGCTAACATCAAGAGTTAGAATACAATAAAAAGTTTCCTAAGAATACGTGACCTCACACTTTAGAGACAATAACCTGTTTAAAACACCACTGCATGTTTTTGTCCTTCAAAGATTACATATGGGTTTAGGCTTTACTAAAATAGTTTAGGTTTATAATATTGACAACATTCATGTGTGCATTCAATGTCCAGTCTCTTCTAAGAGTGATTACTAATTAAATTATTCATTCTTCTCAAATTACTATAAAGGAAGTGCTTATATGAATACCATCCCACAAAGAAGGCCACTGAGGCATAGCAAATCTAAATAAGTTTAAATAATTTAAATAAGTTTAAATAAGATTAAATAATTTGCCCAGGCGAAATATTCAGTTAATGCTTAGCTTCTTAAATCTTCGGGATGTCATTTCTACATTTCCTGGAATTCCTGGAGCAGGAGCCACAAATGTGGCCATATGACACCTCTGAATTCCACAGTTCAGTAGGAGCACACAAAATTAGATAGGAATGTAGCACAGAAGCCAACATACAAAAACAGAAGGCTCCATTAGCAACAAAGAGCTTAGTAAACCTAAGAAAATGACTTTACTGACACCACTGTGAGATATAAATTAGAAATATAATTTGCAATATAAAATTTACAAATTTTCTTTTACTGGTGTATTTTTCTCTAATCTCATTAGCCATTTTGTTGTAATGAGCTAGACAAAACAAATTATTTTGTGCCTGCTAAAGAGGGAGGCATGAGGGTGGGGTGAGAAACTGGAAACAAAAGTGGAGAGAATGTCACACTGGTGGAGGGGTTGGTCTTGGAACACAGAATTCCTGAACCAACTAACTATAAACAACTTTGTAAACTGCAAGGTTTAAATAAAGTTAAAAACACACAAAAAAAAACTGTGGGCAGTTGCATAACTGAAGGTGGGAGTCATGAAAAATTTGCTGAAAGTAAAGTTTCTAGATGCACAAGAACCAAAAATTGTTTCAAAATAACAAGCAGAATGAATCGTAGTTAATGAATGAGGCATTCCCGGTTGTGTGTCTCAGGTGAAAAGAATGTTCACAGAGGAAAAAAAAAACTTAAGTCCCAGGCTAGTAGTAGACACAGCAGAGACTGGCTGGAAGGGTATGCCTTTATCTTCTCCCAACATATCACCTTAATTTTGGTTCTGTATATAGTGGATAAGCCAATCAAACTTTGGAATATTTAATATACATAAAATCACCCTGCCCATATACATAATACTCAGTAAATTATGCTACTTTTATTTGTTCTAGAAAAATTTAGCCTTGGAAGGAATTTAAAAATTCTCAGTTATCCATACTAGTGTGTATAAAATCAGGTTGACACAAAGAATATATGTTCCAAAGAGATGACACCAGAAAATTGGTTGTGTGATGCCAGACTAGATTGAAAACTACAAAACTTGCTTTGAAAGAAATCTTAAAATAAAACCTCTCTTACAAAACTAGCTGAGCACTAAAATTATCTAAACTTTCTATTCACACATGATGCCAAGTTTTCAATTGTATATCACTTTTGGATCTTCCTTTCTAGTCATTAGATCCTCCCTGTTTCAAATAACATCCTAGGCATAATTCTGACTAAATTAGCCATAAACAGTTACTCATTTAAAAACATAAACAGAAAATTTGTGAAGTATTTTTTAAAAAGAAGGTAGTATTACTGTGAGGAACTAGAGGTCAAGTGGGGAAAATAAGATAGAAAAAAAGAGTCAAAACACTCAAATACACATGGTATATAATACAGGGAAAATGTATTAATTCAAGTTTGGGGACATATGTACATTTATTTGAAAAAATAAAAGGAGTCTACTGGGAATCTGCAGTATGGAGGTGCCAAATTCCTGGAAATAACTACAATAACGCAGAGCTGAAACAGTCACAAAAGCTCCAGAAGTGAGTTTGTATCTGGGAAGCAAAAAGGCACCCCATAAGATTGCCTGAGAAAAAGCAAGGAATTTACCAGGACACAGGATGGAGAACAAAGGGAGTAGGCCTTAAGAGGAGAACCACCCCCAAAACACAGATGGTTCAATTTTCTTTAAGAAAAGTATTTTATTCAACTCTGTGATCACTTGCCAGCACTCAGTCCAGAAAGCAAAATCTAACACTGAAGTACATAATAATGACAATAACGATATAGAAGTCGAGTAAATAATCAATGCAGCTCTTCATCCTTAGAGAGGTCGTTCCACATACCACCTTGGGTGAGAGGCTCATTTTGATGAAGGGAATTGAACTCCCACTGTAACTTGATTTCAAGTTGCTAATGAATGGATCAAGAACCAGTCTATAAAAAAAAATCCAGAAATTTTATTCATTGCTTTTATTCTTCAAGCAATGCTTATAAGACAGTCTCAGGTCTGAAAGACTTAAGTCCTAAGGAGCTCCATGAGAAAAGTTTAATAATAGAACTATCAATCTGAGAATCCCAGTTTTCTACACGAACACCAGAGGAATTTACAATAATTTATTAATTAAAAATTAACCCATCACTAATTCTAAACTTCATATAAAACCACAAATGATTCCATATAGCCAAAGCAATGCTGAGAACTAAGTGCAAAGTCCAAATCACAGCATTTTCAATTTCAAAACATCTTACAAAGCTATGGTAATAAAAGCAGTATATTACTGGCATTAAAACAGACACACAGATCAATGAAATAGAATGAGAACCCAAAAGTAGATCCATACACATAATGTCAGCTAAAATTTGACAAGTATGTGAAGAATACATAGTGGGAAAAGGATTGTCTCTTCAATAAAGAAGAGGTAAAACACAGAGGAAAAACTACATTTACACCTGTATACAAAAGAGTTTGAAAATAAACCTCAATCATACATGACTCATACATGCTGGAGCGATAGCACAACGGTAGGGTGTTTGCCTTGCACGCAGTCAACATGGCCGACCCGAGTTCGATTCCTCCGCCCCTCTCGGAGAGCCCGGCAAGCTACCGAGAGTATATCGCCCGCTCGGCAGAGCCTGACAAGCTACCCGTGATGTATTCAATATGCCAAACACAGTAACAACAAAGTCTCCCATGGAGACGTTACTGGGCCCGCTCGAGCAAATCAATGATCAACGGGAGGGCCTTTACTTTACTTACTTTACTTATACATGACTCAAAAAAATTAACTCTTAACAAATGAAGAACTTAAGTATAAGAACTGAAATGTGAAAACGAAAATAAAACACAGGTAAATCGGTTTTTTTTTCCACATTTGTCTCGACATTTTTGGCTACAGTACCAAACCCACCTAAAGCTAAAGGTGTGTTTGCCACAAACAAGTGGGAGAATAACTCACAGTAGTGCTTACACAGCAAAGAAAATTCATGCCAAATGTAATGACAAATTATGGAATGGGAAGAAATATTTGCAAACCATGCATCTGATAAAGTCACAGTAGAGTACATGCCTAACAACTGGCAGGCCTGGGTTCAGCTCTAGCATGGCATGGTTCTCCAAGCTCATGGTGGTGAGCTTGGGTCCTAGAACCACCAGTCGTGGCTCAGCAAATAATTTTTTAATATCCTCATGAAAAAATGGGCAAGGCACATGAACAAACTTTTTCCCAACCCTCACTAAACAAAAATGAAGTTTTTAGTTTATGTTCTCCTTTAAATTGAAAGCAAGAAGTCTTAATTTTATTCTGATGGTACATTGTTATCATTATTAATCGCCTTCTTTGACTACATCTTCTAATTATTATCATCATAATTACTATTATTATTTTGGTATCTAATGACTTTCAGGTGGAGCTTCTTTGTGAACCATTGTCCTTTTGGACAAGACTCTCTAGTGAGGACCCCTGACCCCAGTGCTTGGGAGGCCCTCCAAATAAATAAACATATGATCAAGAGTCTGCTCTCTTCTCATTCTGCCTGTTTTGAAGAAAAATGGGTAAAATGTCTTGGGAAACCTACATTGAATAAAAACCATTATCTAAAAGATGTACTATTTAGATGTATTGTATTACAACTATATTTAACACTTAAAGTCTTCAAATAATTTTGATTTAATTTTTAAGAAAAGAACTAAATCTAGATTCAAATTTCAAAGGTGAAAATATCTTGAAGAAATGATCGGATCAAATCTTGAGTAAGTCACTGAAATCAGCTGTACCAATCATTTTTACAGTGAACTTGCTGAGTACCTATCCACCCGCACTGCACTTCTGAGCCCAGTGCTTTGGCTTTCCGAACTCGCACTCATTTCAGTAAGAAAAGTTCAAACAGCGTCAGTGTACAATAAATGTAGTCTGTACTAAACTATATAAGACGGATGCCAAATCTGGTTGCTCATTAGGCCCCTAAGGACTTCAAAAGTTTAGTAGGTAGTAGAACAAGTGTAATATTCAGAGACATACACCGAAGTAAATCAACCTACAATCATTTATATAAACTCAACTGTGACACTCAGAAAAATTATCAAGGTAAACAGCTATACAGAATACCTGTTTTGCAGTCTTAGTCATTTTCCTTTCATTGTGTAACCTTGTGGGAAGAATTCCAAAATGAGTGAGCATCAGGCTACCCTGTCAGATTTTGCAAAACAGTGAATAGATCACCAACTCTTTCTATTTATTTACTTGTGAAATGAGGAGGGATAACTAAGGTAACAGGGAGCCCTAAAAAATGTTGTTGACTTTTTTAAGTTAAATCTAAGTAACTTACTGACAATTTAAGTCTACTGGACTCAGTGAGAATAGTTTCAGCTTAGAAATTGGCAAAGACCCTTGACTTTGCTTTGAGAAGATATCTGGCATTTTCAAGTTAATGAAACTAGGGTAATTCTAGAAAGATAAAAATGTGATAAAAGCCAAGAAGTGGAAATGCTAAATTCATTTCAGAATATTCCTTTTTTAACATGAGACCATATTAGCATCTATCTCCCTTGTCCTCAAATGGGCGTTAAGCATTAAGCGGCGAGTTCTGGGAGGGTGAGCTTTGTGCATGAATAACCTTCCTTAGGCTACTCGGATTCTTCCAAGTGACTGAAAAGGGCATTCTGAGCATTAGGTGACTAGGAAATAAAGTCACTTTGTTCTTCTCGAAAAAGTCTTACTTCTTCCTCTGGGAGTTGTATCTAATCAAATATAAGATGTCACTGAATGTAAGACACCCAATTACCTACCACAAAGAAAGAAAAAAAAGTCAATGCCAATTAAGTTGGCAGACCATATATTTCTGAGATGTTAAAATGTGAAAATTTGTCTTAGACTTAACTTGAATGTTACTCTGACAGGCTTTTGACATAAAGCAAGCCCACTCTTTTGGTCAAAATTATCTTCTGGGCTGGAGAGATAGTACAGTGGGAAGGGTGCTTGCCTTGCATGCGACCAATTCAGGTTCAATCCTTGGCACCCTAGAAGGTCCCCTAAGCCCTGCCAAGAATGAGCCCTGAGCACAGAGTTCAGAGTAAGCCCTGAGAACAGCCGATGTGGTGCCCAATTAAAAAAAAATGGTGGGGGGAGGGGGAGAAGGAACCTATCTTCTAAGAGGAATCATAACTCTATAAAGGGGGGGGGGGGGGTGGTGGCACAGATCCTATTTGACTCAACTATCTCCATCACTCTATCGCCTCTCCAAAAGTCTGCTTAAAAAGGAACTAAGTTCGGGCAGAGAGACAGCACAAGAGGAAAGGTACTTGCCTTGCAGTAGTCAGTTTTGGCCAACCCCAAACTGATCTCTAGCACCGCATATGGTCCCCTAAACACTGTCAGGGGTGACTCCTGAGGACATTTGAGAAAAGCTCCTAAGTGTGTGCCCCCTCAATTAAAAAAAAGGGAAATAATTTACCATTTATATCAAATAAAAATTAAGATGGAGGTAGGAAAGTAGTTCAAAGGGTTAGAGCCAATGATTTGCGTGCAAGAACCTGGCAGCACCTGGTCCCCCACGAATCTTAAGGGTGACTCCCGATGAATGGGGCCCTAGCACCTCCGTCTGTGGCCCCAAAACCAAACAACCAGAAAGGAAATGGAGAAGAAGAACCCATTAATGAGGTTAAATGCAAATCTCTCAATTAGATATTTCTAATTCCCTTCAAGGGTTGGTCTGAGAGGGTGGTGGGGAGGTCCTGATGATAAAGGATGAGTTTAGCAAGTGTGGGGCCCTGAGTTTGATCCTTGCCACTGCCTGGGTCACAATACCAGGTCTAGCCCTGGTGGCTCCTTTAGACCTGCTGATGTGAACATTGAATTGTCAAGCTCCCACTGCAGGGCTGAATATCTCGGAGGTGCCTCTGAACCCTCATAACCTCACATCTGCTGGGGGTCCAATATAATACTTGCATTCCTCAGATTCCATGAGACAGTGCAACAGGGAGGTTACCTGCCTTCCATGCGGCCGACCCAGATTCAACCCCCCAACACACACCCCCATACAGTCCCATGTGCCTCACCAGAAGTGCATTCTGAGTACTGTCAGATGAAGCCCACAACAAACCAACCAATAACCATCTGCATCCTTATTCATGTTTCAGAAACGTGTCGGAGTATCTCTGAAATATTTCGTGGCTTCCTACACATCTGCCTCATGACCCATTCCCATTAAAGGAACAGGAAGCTAGATGAGCTCTCAGAAATTACCTAAATTATCTTAGAATTAACTTGAATGTTACTCTGACAGGCTTTTGACATAAAGCAAGCCCAGAAATTACCTACGGTGAGCCTTCATTTTACAGAGGTAGACAAAGTTGTCTATTTATTTACTTATTTATTTATTTTTGTGTTATGTCTCCAGGCCATACCCAGCTGTGTTTTTGGGCTATTCCCAGTGCTGTGCTAGGGGGTCGCTCCTCGCAGTACTAGGGGTACCAGTCATGCTCAGATCAAACCTGAGCCTGGGACTCCTGCTTGCTAAGCATGCATTCTAGTGATGGGGATATTGCTCCAGTGGAAACCATCTTTTCGGACAGGTACCGCTTGAGAGTTAGAAACAGGATAAGAACTATTATGTAGGACCTAGGCTAGGAAATGCTAGCTTTGAATTTTAATTTTGTTTCATTTATTTAGGAGCTGTTGGGTCCCAAACACTAGGCTCAGTTACTCACATTTCTGTCTCTAAAGGAAATTTAGAAGAGAATCCCTTCCTGTCTACTGGTCTAATCTTTCTCCACCACGACAGTTTAATGATTCTATTTTTCTCTAATACTTCTCCCAAATGGGACTATCCTTATTTAAGTTCAGAGAATATGAAACATATTACTCAGGGTCACAAAGATTGTCCTTCGTCACCCAGGTTCAGTGGCAAAGTCTTGTTTAAGTCATAAGCAGTAAATGTGTTAAAAATATTAAATGCAAAGAAAGGAGGGTGTAAAAGTAAAGTACTCAATAGTCCCCTATTACTGTGCTCTGCTAAACAAAAATGTTTAGTAAACACTAGAAGGTATTTTCTTGTTGCGAAACTTAAGCTATGAGAAAATATTTCCAAGTATAGGAAGTATAACTCAATAGTGTAACTCAGTATTAGCCTAGGCATGCATTTATGCCTGCCCCAAATGATGGAGCTGTATTTGAAGATACTGCATATAACAAGGCAAAAGTATAAGTTAATAAATATTCAAACTCGTAAAACATTTTAAAATTACTTTTAATCATTTAAACGATTACTCTTCCAGTAAAGCCAGGCTTGCTAGGTATGCTCCATGGAGAATGTTCTAGAAAGGCGGTTTACGTTTGCATAGGAAAGACATGCATTCTATTTAGTACGGGGGCTAAGATCTCACCGAGGTTCTGGAATCTGCCACAAACAGTGAAGCATCGGGGTTGGCTGAGAAATAAAGAGAAGCAACACCTCATTCAAAGCCACACACACCCAGAGCAGTATACTGTTGTGACACAAGACAAATGTGGTATTATGACCTTCAAATGGAGACACACCCCGCCGCTACCATAAAACACTGGAAACAAACTTCCTCATCCTGTGCCATCGGTTCACTGCAATGGAAGCCCCATGACCAGTTGCCACATTTTGCCGGCCACTGAAGACGATACAAACCTGATTCATCATGACACTGGGCTTCACTTTTTTTTTTCGAACTACCCAGACTTATAGTCACCTCCAAGAGAGACATTTATTCGGTCCAAATACCCTCTACCAAGTGGCCTAGCAGGCTTAACGCTCACTGTGGCATCCCTGGGTGACGCTGCCTTGGGAGTGCAGGCTGGCATCACGTTCCCCTGTCAGAGCTGCAGAGTGCTGCAGATGTCTGCCGCATTCAGTCAGACTGAAAGGAGGAAAGATGGCCCTCTGACAACAGACAGCTGTCAATTAGATGGCGGCAACGGAGGTGACAAGTGTTGATAATCAGCCCGCCTATGGAAGCGGAGCCCTTCCCCGCGCCGCTCACACCAGCACATGACGGGACAGCAGGCGAGAGGCCTCCAACGCTCCTGCTTCCCCGTCCTGGTGTGTTTCTCTCTCCCTCGCTCCCTCCACGTTAGTGCCGCTGCAACGGCTCTGGTCAACACAATGTGTGCCGGAATGAAATGACAGGAGTGGAACCGCAGACGCGAACAGGGAAAGAAACCTCTGCGGTGAAGCGACCCCAAAGGAAGCACAGTGATGTGCTCACCTCCCCTAGGCGGGCTCCCCTTGAGTGATACCCAAGAAGAGGAGGAATGAGAGAGCAGGGAGAAGAGGCCAAGCCAGGCCCCGGCCCGTTCCCATCCTCCACCCTGTCTTTCCCCTCGCTAACCACCAGGGGGCAATTTGGGGCTAGATCCCAAGAAAACGGCTGAAAAGGAGCTTCAACAAATGCTATGAGGAATGATGGAGGGCTGGAATGATTCTGGAAGTGTGTGTTTGTGTGTGGGGGGGGGGGGGCGGGGGGGGCAGTGTAGAAGAGAACACTAAGGGTCTGGAGAATGGAAAAGTGAGTTTCTAAAAACTCTTACACTTCTTTTCTTAATTAGCTAACTCCAGTTCAAACTGAGAATTAAATGCTAAGTTCATCAGTTGATGAGTCTGACAAGTACTTTTTTTAAAGCAACAGTAAAAAAAAAAAAGCCTACCGCTATCTTTTCCTCCCTCCCCTCTTCTTCCTCTTCTTCCTCCACTCACTCCACCCTTTCCCCTTCCTCCCTCCCTCTTTCACTTCTCCTTGGCCTCCAATATAGCAAATTGGAAGCAGAGACCTTAGGAAGAAAAACAAGAGGATATAACCAAACAAACGGGCTAATAGAATCAAATTTGTGGCTGCCCACCTGCAGCACATAAGTGCAAATGGCGGAGGAGGTGTGTTTCAGATAAAGGTAAATTTTGAAACTGATCATGACTTAGCAGAGATCTCCCACCGCCAGTCAGGACCCTAACCATTCGACTCCTCTTCAGTTATCCAAGCAACACATGGGATGGAAATACTCGAAAGGAACTTACAGAAGGTTTTATCAAAATTATTTGGGGGGGACTGAAATAGATCATCTAAGGGTTAAGGTTCTTTCCTTATATCCAACCAACCAAGTGTGGTGCAAACTTCCTTCCTCCCCCTATCCCCTACTACCACCAGCATCAAAAATATTTGTAAATGATGTTTAAAAAAGAGAGAGAGATCAGAGATTTTAAAAAAAAGTGTTCGTCTTTTGAGAGTCAAAGAAAATTCTGGAAAACTGAGTGCTTCTCCAGCCATGTCCAGTTCTCTTCACCTTGGAAGGAGCCAGAGTTGTCAGAGCTCTGGAGAGGAAAGGCCATCAGAACTTCACTGCAAGGTGTCCAAGTTACAGAAGACCTCTGGGCTCTTCCCTGAAGACAAAGATGTCTTTCTTGGAGAGCAATGTGAGAAGCCATCAGTCCCAGTCTGCACTCAGGATCAGCAGCACAAGGCCAGGGCCAAGGGAGGCCATCGAGTTTCCAACACCCCCATCGACGCCTCATCCATCAAACCCGCACGATGAGTAGCGAGCTCAGCAACTGGACTGGGGAATCACACAGTAAGGCAGAATGAGCAGGTCAGCAGGACGCAGGCTGAGTGTCTATGGGCTTGGGAAATCCCAGGTGAACTGGGGGGGTGAGGGGGTCGGGGTGCTAGTTCAGGTTCTCCTCTCACCTCTCCATTTAAATCTGTCTCACCATCCACAGAGACCCTCCTACACACACAGCCACATGCAGCCAGAGCCCAGTACTGGGCATTCAGATCATTTGTCTTCTGGCTAACAGCATTTTCCCCTTTCTGACTTACTACCTAAGCAGAAAGACCCAAGTGTCCGAGGATGACAACACTTTCCTGGTCCGATGTTAATCTGTAACCTGCAGTTTTGCAGTTTCCTCCAGATCTCCTCAGCGTTAATTCTAATACCGAATGCAGTCTCGTTTGGTTGTTGTTGAAAGCGATGCTGACCATAAAAATAAACAGGATCTCCTACAAAACAGCCAGGGAAAGGCGAAAGTAGGCTGCATGCCCGTAAGATCCGAGCAGGCCCTTTCCTGCCGCCAGGCTTCCCAAAGCAGTGAGCGGGGTAGCCTGATCTTGCCCCCTCTAACTCAAACACTGGAAGTTCCAGCACTCTGCCACCCAATCTGTCATTTTCCAATGATTCCTGGGAACAGACTATGAGGTGGAGGGGGAAGATTAGAGCCACAAAGCAGCTGCACCTTAAAAACTAGAGGGCACTCGGGGCTGGAGAGATAGCACAGTGGATAGAGTGTTTGCCTTGCACGTGACCAACCCGGGTTCGATTCCCAGCATCCCATGTGGTTCCCTGAGCACTGCCAGGAGTAACTCCTGAGTACAGAGCCAGGAGTAACCCCTGTGCATAGCCAGGTATAACCCAAAAATCAAATAAGCAAACAAATAACTAGGGGGCACTAACTTGCCAGTTAGAATTCTTTCAAAGCCCCCCAGGAACCACTGCCATTTTAGAACAGAAGCGGGAAGGAGGGGTGAGAGCTTCACGGGGAAGGGTCCAGGTTTGACCCTTGATACCACTTACTGTCCCCTGAGCTCCATGAGGAGTGTGTCACTCCACCCAATAAGCCAGGAGCCAGTAGCCCTCACTGGGTGTGGAGCCTCTCAATATTTTTTTTTTTTAAAGAATAGGGAAGGAGGCTGTCATTTCCCTGCAGAAATCATTAAGAAGTCTAAGTGGGACCAGAGCAATAGTACAACAGGTAGGGCATTTGCCTTGCACGCGGACGACCCGGGATAGATCCCTGGCATCCCATATGGTTCCCCAAGTACCACCAGGAGTAACTGCCGAGTGCATAGCCAGGAGTAACCCCTGAGCATCACTGGATGTGACTCAAAAAAGACAAAAAAAAAAAAAAAGAATAGAAAAAGAAAAAGTCTGAGCTATCGAAGTATTAGGACTGAAGAGGGTTTTGGTTCCCTGGCCATCCCACACTAGATCTGATCTTGTTCAGGGGAGTCTTATTCAGGTTCTCAAGGAATCCTTCCTGCCTCTCCTGGCCTCAGACTGTAATCTCTACCTTCATTCCAAATTTTCTTTCTCTCAAGACGGCAGGTAGGCAAGTCCTTGCTTGTGGCAAAGGGACCTTCCAGGAATCAGATCTATAGAAAATAGCGTGCAGAGAAATGCACAGCCTGGCTCACAGTCTGGACCTGACCAGAACAAGGGAGGCCTTATCAGAGTTCCGGGGGGCTGCAGATAGTCAAGGCTCTCTCCAGTTCCATTAAGGCTGCTGACACCCTATCTTGCACACTGGCTTCTTAGTTATTGTAAAGCTTTTACATATTTAGGGAGCTTTTCCATCAAAATATTCTGGAATGGCTAGAGGCTCAGACACATTAATGATATCTGCACACATGTGCTTTTTATCCAAGTTCACAGCTCCTGGTCACTGAGGGTAAACAGTGTTATCAGTGATTATTATGGATTTAGTCAAGTATATTTTATTCCTGTCATTTATGAGCACTTGTGTTGGCTGGTATTTACAATGTCGGGATTCTGTCACTTTGGCAACCTTCTGAGACAACATTTTTCCAGTGTTACAGTGACATTTCAAAGACTCAGTATTTACAAGCAAACGACACCCTCTGGCTCTGTGACAGTGTGATTCAGTGGTGGCTGAACAAAGGGACACTCATCTAGAATTTCTTCAGGATATATTTCCAGCTGCTATTGACTATTACTTTGTAGGTTATGGTAGTCCTATGTTCTTTGGAAGAAAGAAGTTCAAAGGCATCAAGGAAAAAATGTCATCTGTATGATGCAAAAATTTTAACGAACTGTTTGGGGCCCATCTAAATGAGGTCTACTGTGTGACAATGACAAATCTCCAGATCTCTGAAGATTCATTTATGAGCACTTGTGTCAGCTGGTATTTACAATTCTGAAACTCAGCTACCCGTTTGGTGAAAAAGGAGCCCTGTGATAGGAGCCCTGTGATACTTAAGTCCTTTTGTTTCTAACACTGGAGCCTTAAGTATATCAATAGTATAAACTAAAGCTAACCTCATTGCTTTTATCATTTTTATTAATTTTTCATTAATTTTTTCATACCTTACCAAAAGGTTGAAGAACCACATGGAAGACTTTAAGAAAAAATCATGATCTATTTAACCCCTTCACCTCTTACCTATTTCTAGTACCCTCTGCCAAAGAAGACAGACTAAGGCATGCAAGAGAAGATGAAATCTGGGCCCTAAGAAAGAGCGGTATCATTCTGTATTACCTTCAACTTCTATTCTCGGCCCTTTCATCACTGTCAGGGACTTTTCAGGGGTGCAGGGTAGTACTACCACTGGCATCACTTAACTTCCCGTTAGTCGTCGATTTGCTCGAGCGGGCGCCAGTAATGTCTCCATTTGTCCCTGTTGCGTGCTAGTGTAGCCCAATGGCATCTGTTCGCTCCGGGAACATGAAGGGCCTCAATCTGATCGTTCATGATCTTGACGAAGAAGTCTGACCATCTGGTAGGTGGGCGGCCACGCGGTCTTTTGACATCCCGTGGAATCCAGTCGGTAACAGCTCTAGTCCAACGGTCGTCTTTAAATCTCATTACGTGACCAGCCCATCTGATTTTCGACACCTTGGCAAAAGAGACAGCGTCCCTGATTCTTGATCATCGATGGATGTCAGAACTCCGGATTCTTTCTCTCATTTGAGTGAAACGTGATATTCCAAGCATAGCTCTTTCTATTCTTCTTCTATACCACTGGCATGTAACATAAAATGTTACATGTAACAGAAAATGTAGGAAATAAGCAGCATGGTGCATATGATTTATACTTGCTTACTGGAAGTATTCAAGATGTTCTAATTTTCAGCTACAGACAATACTCTTGATGTAAAGACTGTCCCAATAATGAGAACACTGTAGGCTAACTGCTGTGATAGAGGGAGCTAGGGATGTGTTGGGGGGGGGAGGGAAGGGGAGGCGAGGAAACACCAAACTTTATCCTGGAATATAGAAGAACGAGAGAAAACAAAAAGTCCAAGGACTTTCTTTGTTGCTTAATCTCATCTCTGCCATTTTCTAGTCAAAGAACTGCTGAGTCTCTACTTTCATTATCAATAAAACAGAAATTAAAAATTCTTCCCACTTTACCACATTCACGGACATGACTAATTTAAGAAGTTTTAATAAATTATTTAAATGTAAGCTATTTGTTCACATATAATTTGTTTCCGTTGGCTTATACAAACCAAGCCCATTCACAGACTCTTGAGGAATCAGTTAATAATTACTGTCCTCTACTAGGGATGGAGAACAGAGATGTCAGGCCTGGTAGTTGGCCTTACCAGACTGCGGAGACTACAACACTTATTGGGGACAGGGTAGGGGGTGTGCCAGGGCCCACTAAACACAGAAGAAGAGCAAGGATCTTTAATGTAGGTCTAACACTGAGGGTCTCATGCCCTCAGCTACAGGGGATATAGTCTGAGGAGAGAATTCAAATGACTGGAACCTGTGTTTTGCATGCAGGAACCCTGGATTCAATTTCCAGCATATAATGTTCCCCCAAGCACCGCCAAAAGAAGTCCCCCAACACTGACAACTGTGGCCTCCAAACCAGTGAAAACAAAACAAAAATTATAGCCAATAAAAGGGCTTTTATGAAGGCAGAGAGAATCACGAGCAATCCCTCAAGGCAACTACAAACCTTTCAGTTGTCCAGATAGGAGAGGTGAGTATGAAGAATAAAGTAGAAAGGAGCGTTAGAGGTCGCTGTACCAAGAAAACCCATAACTAATGCTACAGGTAGCCTCTAGAAACCACGGAATGATGTTCAAACAAGAGCTCGCCAGTCTTAGGGCTTTGTGCTGACCTTCCTTCTGGTGCTTCGTATGAGGGAGAAGGTGGAGGTGGAGAGAAATAGAACACAGAGACAGCAACAGTGATTGAGTAAGAGCACTAGGGAAGGGAGAGACCTATTTATTGGAGGTAGAAATGAAGCTATATAATAATCAAGGATCTACAGGGTAGGTAGAAGGATCTAGGATGGTGAGAAGGGGTGGGCCTCCTGTTAGTGACAAGTTCTACAGGCATGGATGGGAAGAACTAATGTTGAAAGAAAATAAAATTCATTGTCAAAACCACAACACTTTGAGTGAATTATCTATTTTTCTCCCTTCATGTATGCCTGGTAATTGTCAAATTTTATACTACCCCCTTGAAAAATCTATCCAAATTGACATAGGATGTCAACGGAGAAATTGTTAGTACCACAAATTAGATGACTATGGGATTTTTTCTAACCCTTTATCATGAGAGTGGTATCATAATCTTTATTATGAATTTATCATTTAATAATAAATACTAAATACCCAAATAAAAGGTAGTATATATTATTACTGAGTATTTTGGAAAATTGTGATTGCGTAAAGTTATAATTCAACAGTGTAGATTTAGAATGCTACATTATATTTCTACATCAACCTCTATAATTAATTAGAGAAAAGGAAAAATTATTTATTTTAGGTAAGTGAGAGAAACATATTGGATGGAATCCCACTGGACCCTCTAATCACACTGTCTTGTGAGTTTCTGGAGCACATCTATACAATTTTGCAAGATGGTAAACTTTGGTACGGTAAAAGATAAAAATGTGCTTTCAAATGGAAGTACAAAAAGAAAATAGAGTCCAAGAACTAATACAGTGTATGTGATATCTACACCCAACTCTACAGTAACAAGCTTTACAAAGAAATTTAAAAAAAAAATTATCTCTTCCTCCACAGACAAAACCCCAAACCTAAGTCAAGCAAATCTCAACTTGGACAGAAAACTGAGAATGGTTCATATTAGTGACTTATCGTCAGTGGAGACACCTCTATGGCAGAAAGACTTTTGAGGGACAATGTCAATAGTAGCAGCTGTTGGCATTCCTCTTTGCCGCATGTCACTGTCCATACTAAGTCTTTTGGCACCGCTGATCCTGCATCCTAACAGTCACTCTCCATGTGACAGCTTTAAGTTGTAGAGTTCAGTGTGAAAATAGGAATCACAGTTCAAAGGGTCTAGTGATAGACATTTCCATAAAGTGGATCACATCCAAGAGAAAGCAATTCAGCTAATGGGGCTTCAAAGTAGTATGATCTAGATCAACATTTCTCAACTGCTCCCCACCCAAAGCCCCTGGGATCCAGAATATTTCCAAAGTCACGAATGAAAGTTGCCTAAATAGGAAGCAGTCTTTGGCATGAAATAACAAGGCCAACCTATATGATGGGCATATGGGGGTGGGATGGCAGCCACAGACAGGAAAGAAGGCCAGGCCATGGACAGAAAACGATTTAGAAACACCAATCAAGATTAAACTGTATTCGTCAACTTGCGCTTGAACTTTCTTCAAAAAGTTTGAATTTTATGATATATTTTTCTAATGGGGAAAAAAATAAAACCAAGCTGAAATTCTTGGATCTTGAATTATTCTCTTGAGGATGGAAAAAAAAAACTCGTAAGTAACTGCAGCATCTATGATTCCGTAATTTATCCTGACTAAATCTTAAATTCCCCATGAAACATGAATTGGGCAAAAGATACCCAGGGCAATCCGATTAGCTGTATTCTCATAGGCCCAGGCAACCCCAGGAACCAGATGACCACTGGCTTTAAACAATACCCATGTCCAAAATAAAAATCAGGAGCAGGGATAGGGTGGAGAAAATTCCTAATGCCTGTGAGAACCTCAGTTTGATCCCAGTACCACACCCCCTCCCCCCACCTAGGACCACTGGGTGTGACCCTATAAAAATACTACCATTTAGATTCGCAACTATGTTTAGTCCTGACTGATGATCAATGATGTTAACTTGATTTTTTTTTTTTTTTTGCTTTCCACTGCATCTATTTCTTGCTATTTATCTGTGACTTTATCCTGTGAAATTATCTACTTTTCTCTTGCCATCAAAGAATCTACTTCTGCCTCTGCTTTCACTTTATGGATAGGGATCTAGCTTTTATTCACTCAGTTCATTCACATATAGACCTTCTGAATAGCATAAGCATTCTTTTTTTTCTAAGAAACTACATAATGAGGAAACTTCACAGTCTTCCAAACAGTATATCTATATCTTTCTCTATATATTTATCCATATATATAAAATTTCCTATTCATATAATGGGCAATTTTTCTTTGAAAAATACAAAACAATTTATAAACATTGCTTCTTGGTTAAATCTGTGTAATAGTAGCATGATTAACACAGTGTGATAACCACATACACATGCTACACACACACACACACACACACACACACACACACATGCCCAAAGTGGGAGGAAGATTTTTGACTATGATTTCTCTTCTTTGGATATAATTTATTTTCTTTTTCTTTTTAAAAATACTGTAAAACTGTATCATTTATTTTCTAGATGTTCACTATTACCCCAGATTTTTAACAAAGTGCTGGTGTCAAGGTAAGGCAGTCCATGGAAACACGATTGTAGATGCTTTGTCTGGCCCACGAACTCACTTCCTCATCAGATTATTCCTATTCAGCCAGTATGACAGTCACACAGACCTCACTATAACTTGTAAAAATGTCTATCAATGTACATATTGAGGGCTGAAGAGACAGCTCAATGTTCTGGCGGCCCACGTTCCACATCTGGTACCACACACCCCTCATGCACCATCAAGAACAACCCCCACATACCAAGCCATGAGTAACTCCTGAACACCACTGGCGTGGCCCCTACCCCCAAAACCCAAAACCTAAATAAAAACAAACAAAAAGCATATGCTGAATTAAGATTCTGATTCCTGATTTTTGTATCCTCTCTATCAATTTCATCATCACTTAAGGTCTAAAGCACCACACTGGGTCTTTATCAGTTCACGTCATTTATCCTGTGTTATCATAGCCAGACGTGCCACCATTGATCTAGTTTGCACAATTTTTTAATATAAAAAGAGGAGGGAAAATTTAAAAAAATGAAAGTGAGAATAGATGCAAGGAACTTATCATCAAAGTCTAAAACAAAACGAGCTACTTGGTTAAATTAAAATAACATATTTGGTGATCTGTATTAGAAGAATAAAATGAACTCGCTTGGTCTCAAGAGGTCTGCAATATGATCCTTGCAAAAGGTAGCTTGCCAATTTAATTGAGGTAGAAGTTATTTAATTTTTTTACAGGTATAGTTTTCAATAAAACTACATATGCCTATAATACTGCAATGGCAGATGTGTCTCGATTATTAGAGGTGGGCTCAGGGGAATAGATACAATGGATCTTGAAATCTGTAAGCAGCTGTTGAAGGGGGGGGTTGAAGGCATGGGGAGGGCATTGCACCACACACACATGTTCCTTAAGTGCAGCAATGTTTTGTTATTTTACTGCAGGTGTATTACAGAGATGAAATTTAATAACTTACTGTATACAATACCAATAAAACGGAAAAGATTCAGTGCCCTGCTGTTCATTATCACAGTACAAATGAGCTCGGATTATTTTATGTGCATGTATGGTCAGACCCTGACATGTGGAGAGCCCCACTTCTAGAGCTCTCAAGGATGGTCACTGCTTGAAAAATCTCAATGAGGTTCTCCTGTAATTGTTTTCTTATCACTGAACTGTCTCTGTCCCAAATGCACAAATGCACATAAACATGACCTGGACATGAGCTGAAAAGAAAATATATGACGTGTCTTTTTTTTTTTCCAAATGCCATGGAAGCCTTCTATGGAAGATGTCTTTGGAAAAGAGAGGTCAACGGAATCAAGGGATTTATAGATTTCATTAAGTATTGCAATACTGACAACATACTTTGTTCAAAAAAATCTGGACGAACGCCAGGGTAAACTTGCTATTCCAACAAAATCTGAAAAAAAATTAAGTCACACACACACACACACTCTGTTTGAGAATGTCTAAAGCTAATTCAACTATGTGTTTTCATCAGCTTTCTTCTCCAAAGAAACTACTTTTGTTAAATAATAAATAACACACTGAACATAAAATGTCTGGGCATAAGGAACCTCAGCTGAAAATATTTTTTTTTTGGTGGGGTTGCTAGAAGGGGGTGCCACATCTATAGCAGTATTCTGTGCTTACTCGCTCTTGGATCTGTGCTCAAGGATCACTCTCCTCAGAGTGCTTGGGGGACCATAGTGGCTGGAGGTTGAACCAAGGGCAACTGCACTCTAGACAAGTGCCCTGACCACTGTACTTGACCACTTAACCACTCTAGCCACAGACATTATTTTTCAAAGGAGCAGTACTTCCTCAGCACTATCAGGCACCGTAACAAACTCAGTAAAATTTTGTTCTTACTATTCAGTTCTAAAAAGGTTATGGTATTGGGCTGGAGTGATAGCACAGCGAGTAGGGCGTTTGCCTTGCACGCAGCTGACCCGGGTCCAATTCCCAGCATCCCATATGGTCTCCCAAGCACTACCAGGAGTGATTCCTGAGTGCATGAGTCAGGAGTAACCCCTGTGCAACACCGGGTATGCCCCAAAAAAAGTAAAAAAAAAACACGGTTATGGTATTGTCTAGTATCTTACAGTCATTCACTTTTTAAATGTGGATTTTTAGGTTTTGAGATTTCAGGAGATATTTCGCTAAGCATGGAAACACAGAAAGCCTGATCACAGACAAAGGAATAGCTATTCGCCATTTCACATTAAAAGTTTCCCTGACAGTGAGTAGTGAACCCGATGCCTTTCATATGAAAAGAAAACACAAGTTTATACTAATTTACACATAATTTTTAGATTTATTCAAACATTATAATTGATGGGTGTTTAGCCAATTGTGTAATGAGGCATTAATTTTTTTCTCTCCTTTCTCTTTACATATCAAAAACACAAAGATGGCCAATAACAGGTCCAAACTGTTAGTAGTTATGCTAAAAATCATAAATGAAATTAAGATTTCATAAGATAAACTAATAACCCTAAGACTTTGATGAAATTTCAAAAATTCCACTCTACCAGTGTCTCATCAACCATCTCCAAACAATTTTAATGATATCTTATGCCTTAGCTGCCCTGAACTGTCATTTAAAACATGCCTGTTCTTCTAACAAGTTTGTCAATACAGCTACTTCACAAGAGAATTAAATACCACAATTCAAAAATTACCAAGTCACATTGAAGAGTCTACTTAGGTTACATTTCAGAATTTCGCTCTGTACAGTTCTTGTACTTGAGGAATAATAATCTGATCTATTATAAATTATTTGCATAATACTACATACATGTTCTGCCGATATTGTACATGCATGCACACACACATACACACACAGAATCCCAAGGATATTCTAAAATTTTTACAACAGACTCTTAAGAAATCTGATTCTGAAACTTTCTTGAGTGGACAGGTGGGGGTGGGGTGCCCCAGCATGTGTACACGTACTTGTGTGTGCTGGCGTGCACATGCATACACATATACACACATACATACTCAGTTCTGTTGACTTTATTTCTTGGAATGTCACTTTTCAATTATTAAATAGCAATATTAATAATCATCTCAAGATTTACAATGCACTACTATTAATTTTGGGGGGTTCCTCTAGAATGAGCCTTCCTCTAAACAAACTTTTAGAAATTCTCTCATTTTGACACTTGCTCATTAGTTCCCTATGGGCTATTTAAGAATCCAAAGGACCAAATCATCTTAATGAGCCTTGAGAGCCAAATTTCACTGAGCATCACCAGAAACCTATTGGACTCAGCAGATCAGAGATCCTCCTTCTAAGATCTCTAATAGTAATTACCAGAATACAGAGGAGCAAATATGAGAATCTAAGAGACCTCATAAACATAGTGTCAGATTAATAAACAGACAGGGATCCAAAAGACTGTCTGGAGGTCCCAAATTTTAGCCAAAGTATTCCAGAATGCAGTTTTCCAAAAAACAAGTCTACCTTTACCTCCACATATCTAAAGTTTTCAATCAGCTGAGACATAACTGTACTTCTTATCAGTAAAACTTAAGAGACTTAAGCCATGCTTTATATACTCCTAGTATCCTCCAGGTAAAGCACTGTATAAGACCAGCATTGTATTTATATAAAACACTCAAAATATTAGTCTTAAATGTACAATCTCTTTCAGAAGAATGCTCTGTATGTGTATTTGTAGGAAAAAAATGGAGTAAAAATAATCACTACATTTAAACCTCTAATTCAGGCAAGCATAAAGAATATATAATAAAACCATCAGGTCAAAGTTTGTTGGGGAAGGTGAATATATATATTTAATGAAAAGTATCAAAACCAAGATCATTAACACCAAGGAGGAAAGGTTTCTTTACTGGGTCTCCACTTTGATAGAGTGATTAAAATTAGCACCAGCAATAGCGACCTAAATTGATGTTCTAAGAGTCTTTGGGCATAATACAATATGAAGCACATAGCATCCTCTTTGAAATACATACGTCAAGAATGTCTCGTTACAAACTGAGTTAGTCTTTAGACCTAATTTTTAATTTCAGGGCAAGACAACTAAACAAGTTCAGTGGCCCCACAAAAAATAATTGGATAATTCTTGAAGGAGTGATTTTTTTTTTCTCAAGACAACTGGTCTGGTTTCTACAGTATCATTCCTTTTAAATGTATAGGAGCTGCTTTAATTTAAAAGAAAATAACAAGAGATACAGCAAACAAACACCATGCATAAATGTGATACCTTGGGGAAAAAAACTATTGAGACATTTTCAAGGAGACAAACGAAGAAAACTGGGTATGGACAAGGTGTTAAATGATACTCTGGAAACCAGTTATTTTTCAGAAGAAAAATCTGGGGGTAAAATCTAATTAGATCTGTCACTAAAAACAGTTCACTGAAAATGTATACACTTATGTACATGTACAAAGCAAATACAATAAATATTAACAAAGTTAAGTATGGGCATATGATACTTTATTATTTTTTAACTTAACAATTTATGTTACGTGACTAAAAATTTGAAATTAAGCTTGATCCTCCATCTTAATATATACAATTCTGTTAACGAACAGAATTGCCCTTTGTTTTATTCCACAGAACCTAGTTCATCACTAGAGGATCTAGAAATATTTGTTAACTGCTATAGAGAAGGAACAGACCTATTCTCTTTTGCCAATTGTTGAGTGACAGGTAGGAGAGGGCTAGACCCTGAGATGTGATAATATCAAACAAAACAGCTATTTGCCTGAAACGGAGGAGAGAAGTCCCAATCATGAAGACACCCAGGCCTGTGTGGGGAAACGTGATTTTAAGTATTCTGGTCCGCGGACCAGACCAACACACTCAAAACTCAGGCCTAGACTCTAACCTTTGATTCCATTACCACACCCGCCAGAAACAAGGAACAGCTAGAATTTTCTCGTCTCTTCTTTTAGAGATGAGAGGCTATGACAGTGATACCTTCAGGACCATACTCAGTTCCTTGAAGTGAACGATAAGTGAAGCGATGGAAGGGTCTCTGGGCCGTGTCTGCACCACCCTTGCAAAAAAAGGGTTTCCCAAGGACTCTCTCCAAAAATGATGCTCACGATAGGACTCTCAAACATTGCACTTCAGTCTTTTCTCTCTCTAACTGATTCCCAAAAGTGATGCTAGCGACATAAAGATCGTGTGTTCGCAGTTCACCTCTGCTAGGCACAGATGAACCAGCACAGGACAAAGCAAGGCGGCCCCGTCTTCTGAGAGGTTCCAGAATTCAAATTCCACAAATAATGGTACAAAAGCCAAAAGGACTTTATGAAGAGGGAAATCGGAGAGTGAGGGGGGACATTACAGGCACTTGGATGGGAGCGGTTCCTAGAAAGAGTACATAGACACTGCCCTGAATGAACGCACACATTGCAGTACAAAGTCAAATAGAAAACAAGATATATTTCCACTTATAAAGTCTAAGTAGACATAGTAGACATTTTGATAACAAAAGACAAAAGATTTTCATTGCATTTTTGTTTGCCTGCTTTTGTGTTCTGGGTTTTTTTTTCCTTCTAACCTTTCTATTTTGGCTCTATAAGCTAGAGATAAAAATATTAGAATTATATAATCTATTTTATCAAAAATAAAAGATAAAAACAATTCTATTTGTAAATGTATAAATTATTTTAGGACCAGCTACACAACTAATTTCAATGAATCAAAAAAAATGATATCATGAGCAAACTAAATTAAATATAAGCCATTTCCTCTATAGATCGAAGTTTCTAGGATTTCACAAAGGTAACAATGATCAAGCCTAATTCTTAAATCCTGTCAGTTTCAAGTTCTAAACATCACATAACTTTATCAGCATGGTCCTCACTTAGTTACTTGTTAGGAAGAAGAAGAATGCGGATGAGGTTGAAGTCTTGGACTTCACGAGAGAAAACAAGACATGGGTTCAACATTCAGTGGTGGAATTTTGTATAGAGATGCCAGGATCTCTTACTTAATTTCAGTCTATCACCGTCTGCCCTTTAAAGGCGGTACAGACACTTGATATTTCAGATCATCAAATTAAGGCTATCCACCTAAAAGTTTTATTAAGGCTCATAGTAAAATATATTTTTATAAACGAGTATTTATATTTCTACAGAACATCTGAGGAAACCATCAGACCTAGGTGTACACTAGAATCCCAAGGTGTACACTAGAATCCCAGGGGAGCTTTCAGGAAAGCAAAGGCCCAACTACTAAGATTCTAATTTCACTGGTCTCATAATGTATACTTTCTGTACAATCTCTCTCTCTCTCTCTCTCTCTTTCTCTTTCTCTCTCTCTCTCGCAAACACACACACACACACACACACACACACACACACACACACACACACGGGCGCGCTCATGCACACATCTTACCCAGGAGATACTAATAATGAAACCATTGCTTTAGACTTGGGTTATATCCCAGAAAGAAAAGACAAACAATTCCTGATAATCAATGCTGAATTTCCATTTAAGGGGAAAACTGCCTTAATAACAATCATTTGTGTTGACATCATCATCTCATTCAAAAACGGATTTCGGCAAGACAAAGAAAAAAAAGTTTGTGATCATCACAAACATCCGATTCAAAGCAGTTAAAAGAGACTAAAAACAAATGACCATTTTTTCCGCTGTCATCTGCAAGTGATGTCCATTAGGCATTATCTATTGGTTATCAAATTAACAATTGACTATTTCGCAAAAAACTTTATTTCCACTTATTTTCATCTCCGTCAGAATTTCCAGTATAAATTTTATTTCCTCTGCCAATAAAAGTAATACAAAGTCGCAATTTGGCGAGGACATTTTAAGCCTGGGTGTGATTTCTGTACCCCAATCGATTTAAATTAGTTTTGCCATATTTAGAGAGAACTAAAGAAAAAAAATACTCCATTTGACTGCTTTGATTTGCCTACTGGTTTATTTTCCATAGCATTTTCAGAGCTCCGAAAAAGCCAAATGTTTATTCCTCACGATTTTATCTGAAAATGCGGTACTGATTCATATTATCCCATTACTATTTCAAATGAAAACTATTAATAAAGAAGAACCTGCCGACTTTTGTTTTCCTTGGCTAGAATGCCCACTTTCTAAAAAACTGCACGTCTGTTTACTATTAATGTCAAATCCTAAAGGGAGAGAGGGGAAAAAAAACAAAACTATATAACGATGGTTTAACCCGATGAATTTTCAAAAAAGCAATGCATTTTAAAATATTAATTCCTTTCAGCAGGACAGCCTTTTGCTACCTGTTGCTGGTCACCAGTATTTCTCACTACCAAACAATAGGCGACTGGGCCGGGCATAAGCCAGTTCCCATGTAAAAGTGCTCATCCTCAAAGCCCACAGGATACTTATCAGAATACAATCAAGCAGCTCTGGGAGCTCCAGAGGGGACAGCATCGAAAGGATTTCCCTGGAGCACCTCGACAATGTGGTAAACAGGAGAAAACAAAAGATTTCCCTCCTCCAGAACCACTCACCTTGCCACACAGTGGGGAATCATTTCAGCTGTGATCTGCTATTTAGACTTGAAGCCCAAGATACTGTGCCTTTCTTTTTGGCTTCGCATAGCTGGTGTTGGAGACAAGGATTCAAAAATAATTCGGCACCAGAGAAACTCAGTCACTGGAAGTCACACTAGGGTCTGTGCTATGCTCAAATTTCACAGAAAACAGAAAGTCACCGTATGGACACTGCTGGTCTCTGGTCCCTATTTGCTCCATCGGGCAATTCCCCCCGCCCTGCCACCCCAAACTCACGCTTTTCTTTATCCGTCAGTAATAAGACTTTTAAGGATACTGCGGAGACCAAGTTAAACACAGAGACAGTCAGTTCTTGCAAGACTCCCAACCCACGAAGCAGAAATAAGCATGAAGCAATCTCCACATTCCACAACTATATTATGAAGACTTTTTTCTTTCTGAGCAAAGCGTACGCAGTCAACCTCCTAAAAAACAGCAGCCTTTTCCTGAACACGAATATCTCGAACTGAGCCTCCCAGGGCCCAGAAATTCAGCCAGCACACACCAGACCGTTCAGCTCTCCTCCACCCTCCGCCCCTTTCCACTTCTCACCTTGTGCTTGCAAAAAAATAATAATAATAATAATAATAAACTTGAGTTTCACCCGAGGGAAGTATTTGCCACAAACCGAGGGAGGGTCTGCGTCCCAGCGCGTACACAGACAGACTCACGCGGGCTGGATGATGCTTTCACAAGTTAAGGGGCCTCGCGCTTACTCAGCAGAGGAAATCTTTGTGTCTGTGAGGAATCACGCCAATTCCTATTAGTAAGAAAGGATACAGGGGCGAGAAAGCCTATTCTCTCATTGACCAGAAAAAGAGGCCCAGCAAAAACAGAGACCTCTGCCATGACCATCTGCAGAAAGGAAGGATGTTGTCAAGTTTCTTCTCCCCAAAACTCTAACGACCTCTGCCTTGACCCTCCGCAACCAGATACACAGGAACAGCCTCTTGTGCAGGAATTGAGAGCTTTACACCAGAGACTCGGCACTCAGAGGCTTGTCGCCCGAGCTATCTCCCCCGAACATTTGCACTCACATTCCAAAGATGTTTCCGTTGCGCTGGAATGGCTGTAAATTTCTTTCCTGCAGAATTCTTTCCAAACAAACTGCCATGAACTGCCCTCTGCAGCCCGTGCAGTCGAGTTCTTAACCAAGCCCGGCTCACCTCATCACAGCAAATCTTTCAGATGCCGAATATGACTGAACCGGTGGCTGGGCCAAAGGAGTAAACTTTAAAAATGCAAATAGAGCCAGGGGCGGGGTGGGGGGGAAATCCTCCACTAGAACTCCACCTTTTGGGCTATATGACAGATACGTAAAGGAAACCTCCTTCATTGGCCCTATTGTCATGACTAAAGCTGTTTGCTTATAGTTTTGCAGGATATATTAAACAGGCAGTTAAAGAAAAAAGAACTCAGAGGGTTTTTTTTCTCCCCCCCCCCCCCGCATATCATTAAAGAAAATGGAAAGGTGAAGGGGTTCAAGAGAGCAAGTATTCCCTTTCCAACACAAAAAAAAGAATGTACATTCAGTTGGAGTGAATAATAAAACAGCAGAAAGCTTTGAATATTAAAGAGGATTATTAAATGCGAGGAAGAGTTTCCGAAGTAAGAAACCGATGCACTTAGAAAAAAGAGAAGGTCTAAGTTCTTTTTAAAATTTTTTGAATGTGATTTAAAGCCATAGCTCAAATGAAAAAGCAAGCCTCTATACAAACACAATTGTCTTGAAACAAAGCTTACACTTTTGGCTATTGATAGTATTTTTAGACTGGGCTTTCTCTGGAGAGTTAAAAGTATGCAAATGCAGAGTGCAGAGAGACACAAACACACACATGCTATACCTTTGTATTACAATGGCATTTTATTATTTAATTAAAGTACTCTTATTTTTCTAGCTCACGCATGCTTCCCTTGAGACGGCTTTGCTGTTAGCCTGCTGGCCTTGACTTCCAGCCAAAAACAATTCAGAAACAAAAAGGGACAACAAATCATATTTTCACAGACATTTTTATCCCTCAATACAACCCTGTTTTCACACAACATCATACAGCCCCTATGAAAACTATAATTTAGGGCAATAGCCACCCGAACCCAGCCTCTGCCACATGGCTACACGAAGTATTTCCAGTGTAAGAAATTCTCAAGTTCTCAATTGCAAATCAACTCTTTTGATAGAACTACTTTAACCCACATCACTGGTTTGCAAACAGTGCCACTGGTACCGGTTGATGGCTTAAAAAATAAAAACAAGCCAGTGAATGCAGTTCTGATACGGCAGGGTTCTAAAGAGGAGGTGTTTATTATTTCCTAGCTCTCTGCACTATTTCATTCTTTTTTTTTTTTTAAGGAGGGCGTTATCGGCAGATTTCCAGAGCATCTTAGTATCACAGTCTAAAATGCATAATTGACTTGATGAAGGAACTGATTTACCAGGTAAATTCTCTCAACCCTTCCCCAAGAGAAAGTCTCACTTACCTGGTGGCAACCCTGTAAGTTTGATTCTCTCCCATAAGATGAGTATGAGCCCCTTTCTGTTTTACCTGCCAAGAGAAACAAAACAAACAAACAAAAAATAGTGTCAATTGTGTTTTTCCTTTAAAGACAGTCTCCTCCAGGTAACAGACATCAATGGTTCTTCCCCGATGTTTACATTCGTAAAGTAGGCACTACTGGCAATGTATGCAAGCAAGAGAGGGAATAACACTTCCTCACTCTGGCTATGATAAACTGGAAAAAAAATATCCTTCATTCCTATTCTTAGCCAAACTGCTCCACACTTCCAAAAACTGTCATTCCAATGGCCTCCACTTTCTCTAGCAAACAAATTGTCATTCCTTATTTTCACTTTCTCTCTCACGAAATTTAAACAATCCCATTTTTATTTACACAGCAGGCAAATTATCTATGTAATGACCCTAGACTAGTAATTCCCATTGATTATATTGACACTTAATGGTGAGGCCAAAGCTAATCAATCACAGCTCTCCAGATGGTGAATATAGTAAAGAAACTATTCAAAATTCCTAGCCTCTTTCCTTTTTTAAAATTTCCCTTTCCCAGGAGTTAATCCAATCAGGATCAAGGTGATGGAGGGATTTAACACTTGGAAAAAGACTTTTTGAAAAAATGCCCACTCTGAATCCAAGTTCGGATTCTACCAGCAGACCCATCAAAACAAGGGACCAAGGGACGATGGAATGTCACTATTTTGTTCCAATTCCAACAACACAATTTTAAGGATAGGCTGTTCTGCAGAGACATACAGAACCTTGGATGCTATCTGTCATACCAAAGGATAGACTCAAGGATGATCATTTCTTTTAATGTATGTTTAGCCTTAATAATCATAAGGAAGGTAACAAAACTCATGGTCGGAGATTTAAGTAACAGAGTTTGGCTAGTGACATGAAGACTAACCATAGAAAATTGGTCCATAACAATACTTTAAAAGGGCACAGTGACAAAATCATGCACCCAAAACACAAATCCCACCTCACCCAAGACTGATGAAATCTTAAGATCTTTAAAGCACATTACATCTTAGGGTTACACTATTCTTCTTGCCAAAAGAAAAAAAATAGCACTTGAGAGACTGGACAGATATCTTTGTAAAGTTTATAACCCCTGAGTCTTCCCTTCTGAATTCTAGTTAGCACAGATAATAAAGGTAACCAAATATTTGATTTTTTAAAAAAATTAATAGCCAAATATGACTCTCTGAAACCACATAAAAACTTATACGTGGCTAAACGTATGACCTGCAGTGAATATACATGTGTATATATGTAATAGAGAGATGATTTATAAGGAAAGCTGGGTTTAAAATTAACCCCCTCTATCCCGTTATTAGGTTTTTAAGTGATTTCCATGAATCATATGGGAATACATCCCCCGGCCCATTTCTGATATAGAATTGAGTGCAATGTAGAAAATCAATGCCCATATCACTTTCAATTTCAACGAAATAAGATACCACCTCAATTCCAATGAAATAAGATGTCCATCTTAGCAGATCTAAGAGAGTACCTTGCATTGCACTAGGATTTAACATTGAGGAAAAGATACATTTATGCATTTCAACAGCGCAAATGGTCAGTCATTCAGATATATTTACTCTTCCATGTAAGTAAAACTCCGTAAGAGTACTCTTCATAAATATTACCAACAGGAAAGACTCAACCTTTATGAGCCACAAAATGATGAATATCTTTCCATAACGCCTTACGTCTAAAAAGACTTCAATGCAAATACTACATTCTTCACTTTAACACAACATTCACTCTGGAAGGCAGAGAAAGGCATGGAGAAAAGTACATAGGCAGGCAGACAGACTGGAATTTGTTCTAACTTCCTGGGAAATTGAATATCTGGTGTCCAGCTTCATTTGTTTCTAAAAATTGGATGGTAATATACTGTTTGATGGTAGAACCGCTCCTGCATTTTTTTTTTCTAGGAGAAATTACTGGAGCTGCCCCCTACAGAATTTCTCTCAGCCTTATTTCCATCTGAACTGCCACATCAGACCTGGAGAGATAAATGAGCCTACCAGGATTAGTCTCCGTTAAACAGTTAGAGGTATTTTCGTATTATTTAATTTCTCCTATTATTTTAAAGCTAGGTCAGTACAAATAACAAGCGAGAGAGAGAGAGAGAGAGACAGAGACAGAGAGAGAGAAATACAGAGCGGGAGAATAGAATGGCAAGAGCAAGGGGGGCAGGAATGGGAGGAGGCGGAGAGATGAGAAGAATATGAATTCGCAGCGCAGAGTCCCCAAAGCACTCTTGGCTCCACGGACCCGGCATTCTTCACTATCATATCAGATACAGACTGCTTAATCTTAATTTTGCTTGTTAAAAAATATTTATCCAGATACAAAAATAAACCCACTGCAAATTACAAGTTGTCAGGGTTAAAAATCTACTCCTGTTTGTGTGGGGGAGGATAAGAGACCAGCATAGACATGAATCATTCTCAGTAATTTGAGTGTTTCCATGACATCAATGGGCACCCGTCCAGGGCTCTGTCGAAGTCTGCGAGGTACCAAAGAGGCAGCGCAGCCAGCAGGAGGCTGGGAGGTGCACTTTTCTTCTCTCTCTCTCTCTCTCTCTCTCTCTCTCTCTCTCTCTCTCTCTCTCTCTCTCTCTCTCCCCTCTCTCCTCTCTAGTCTTCTCTCTCCTCTCTCTCCCTCTCTCTCCTCTCTCTCTGATTATGCTCCTTGTAAAGATTTCATCAGTCTCATCCACTTTTACCATCAAAGAGATCGCTCCAGATACCATGAGTGAACACATTTCATTCTGATATAGTGCAAGCCTTTAACTTTATTACATCTTTTTGTTCCTAAATTCAGCCATGAACCTATTCTCAGAGCTCCACCTCCCATTAAGTGGCAAAATTATCAGGCAATGTGGATCAACCCAAGCACCTTCTCAAATATATTTATACATGCATATATAAATATATGCATATCTTGATATCATCTACATCACATATACACAACACATATAAACAAGACAATATATTATGTACTCCTGTACCCTTATAGTGACAAAAAGCAGCCATTTTACAAGTATACCTCAGTTTCCAGAAATATATATCTTATCAAATACACAAATATATCATATATAATTTCTGTGTAAAATGTCCATTAAAAATTAGCAATGACAGTGATGTTGATTTTCTTCTTAAAATTCACCGAACATTTGTTTCAGATAATACAATTTTCAAGAGCATTCCTAACATGTTTGAGTAGGATCCTTAAGTAACTATCTGCGCTCAGAAACACAAAAGCTCCTAAATATCTACATTGACTCGCTGTCAGGCATGGATTTTTTGTCACTTCTACCAACTGGCTGGCACAAACAGCTTCTTTCCTCCTTTCTCCATTCTTCACTATCCACAGCCCCATCCTCACAACCACAACGGAGCTTTGAAAGAGCTAGAGAGTCTATTTTCCCAATATTTAAAAGAGATAGCAGTGATGAAGAAACCCGATGCATTCACTGCAGAATTTTCGAGACAACCTTCCAGTACTAGAATGCGACAGCCGCTGCGGATATTTTTTGGCACAAAGACAATGGTGGCAGTGCCAAGCCCCATGGCTAAAACTACTCAAAAGAGGCATAAGGGTAGCATTAATCGCTCAAGTCTTTTACTGCATGGAATACTGCTGTCCATATTTTAAAAACTAAAAGTACCGGTTAGTAACATTTGTCTTGTGAGCATAGGAGGGGGTGGGGGCTGGGGGAGGTGGCTGAAATCTATACCAGAAACAAATCTTGTCAGCAATTTGATTCATTTTTGTACCTAAAAGGACCAAATGTCAAATTCTGCTGGTGGTGATGATTTGCCTTGCATGAAATGGATGATATGACCTAATGGAGTACACTGAAGGCTGAATGAAAGCTAGACAGAGAATTTCATAAACTAAGTCGACATATTGGCTAAACAACTTTCTTCTGCAAAAATGATGTATACAAGGAACATGTAATACTATGTCACAATTTTTTAAATTAAAGAAGAAAAACGCTGGAAATGAGCAGACACAACACCCATCAATCAAGCCTTCTGGAGACAAAGGACATCAACACGCAGCCTTCCTCTAGAACCACTCAGCATCTACCGGGAACAGCGAACCATCAGAAAGTCAACACCTGTTTTGTCCAAACTGAACAGATCAGCTGCTAAAAATCTATGTTTAAATCTGATTATAAAAGTGGCACCAATTGACTATCAATAAAAGATTTACTTGCTTCATCAGTTGCCCTTGCAAAACCACTCCAAAAAAGAAGACATCAACCTCTAATTTTAAAAAGGCTAATATTTTTGCTGATCTATTTAAGTGATTTGTTTTACTCCTACACTAAAAAAGGATAAGAAAGTATGTTTTTATTTTTTAGTGGAAAACAATACAAATTTGTTAATTTGTATATTGTTCTTATTATGATATTTTATGTAATTTTCTGTTTGACTTGTAACTTTTTTTACCCCAATATATAGTTGGTATCCTACTTTAAGGGAATACCAAAACACTGAGTGAGAAGGCAAGTATCACAGTAAAGAAAGAATTGGTCTCGTTACACCATTTCATGCCCAGGAATATAGCTAAGAGAAGTAGCACCTTTGGTAGATTACTACCACTGGACAGTTCTAAATCAACTGCAAAGGAGAGAGACAGAGACAGACAAGAACAATTTTTCAACAGAATGGTTTCTGCATATCATCAGGACACCAGAAAACCCCACTGGTGTCCTCTATTGGGCATATACTAGTTCATGTTTGGGTTTCTTGCCTTAAAAACTATACACAAATGGTAGGACACTCTCTCTTTCTCTCTCTCTCTCTCTCTCTCTCTCTCTCTCTCGCTCTCGCTCTCGCTCTCGCTCTCGCTCTCTCTCATACACACACACGTGTGGAAAAAGATGAGTCTATACAGTGGTATATGCCATCTAGGAAAAGCCTTCATGGAAAATTTTAAAACGTGGCAGAACACAAGCGAGGTTGTTTCACCGCTAATTCCCAATCTGTGAAGTGAAGAGTGAAGCTTTTGTTGCCCAGCATCAGACTAGGGAAATCATGATAATCATATTCGACTTAGGATAAATCTCTATTCTTATTTCTCTTCATGATTTTCTTTTTTTTTTTACAAAACATAAACTATACTTCATTGAACAGTGAGTGGAAATGTTAGTGGTTCCTACCTTGTCCTTCTTGACCAAATAAGAACAGCTGTGGGTTAGCAGGGAGGTGGTTCTGTGATAGAACACTTGCCTTGCACATATGAGGTCTTGGTTTCATTCCCAGTATGACCATCGGTCCCCGAGCATCACCATGAACGATGCCCAAACACCAAGCAGAAGTAGCCTCAAGCATCACCAGCAAGCTGGTGAAATGAAACAACCGCAACTAATACCTCAACCTTTGCCGCATGCCATCCACTATAAAAGGGCTTACATGGAGTGAATTAGCCAATCTGTACAATAATCCCATGATGCTGGTAATATAAATACCCCATTCTATAGATGGAGAAAACTGAGATGAAGAATAGTGTCCAAGGTCACAGGTAGTAAGCAAAAGAGTCAGGATTAAAATTCTGGTAGCTTACTCCAAAGGTTGCACTATCCTTCACACTATGCTATGCAACTTGCCTTTAAGCTGGGGGTGCAGAGGGTGGGGGGTGGGGAACCTATAAATAAACAAGAAGCCCAATACTTAAGGCTCAAAATCCCAGAGCCCAAAACACTCATGAATTTGATATGAAATTAATGAAAGTGTCTTATAGGTGGTGATAATTTACATTTACATGGTGTTTTATTCCTAAAAGGCCTCTAGGTGCTTTATAACTGTGCAAATGATGTATCCAGAAGCTGTGGTAGCCTAAAATGAACTGCAACCATCTCCACGTTATCTCAAACTACTCTTCAAAAAATATGGCATCGAATGTATCCCTATGTACTGTCCTTCTGTGAAGAATCCAACTTTGCATTAAAACGCACTGAGGAAAGTACAAATATAATCATAATCTAGAACATCACAAATGACCCGAATCTTGAGGAACAGAACCCCACAATGGGCTCCAAAGACAAAGTGGAACCTAAAAGAGGTCTAACAAAATGGACCAAGAACACAGTGTACCTTGACAGCACACCCAGAAATTTACATCGCATACAGCATGTAACAGTCTTTAAAAATCTTGCTGTTAAAATATTGTTTCCTATTTGTATTTAATATATCGAGGCCACAGAGATAGCTCAACTGGTTGAGCTCAGGCTTTGCACACAGGTTTGAAACCAGGTACTACCGCCCCCTCTCCCCAGTTCCCCCCAACCATGTTTTTTTTTTAAAAGAGAACGTTTTATTTAACATTATTATAATTATTATTATTATTATTACTTTTTGGGTTACACTCAGCAATGCACAGTGGTTACTCCTGACTCACGCACTATAGGAATTACTCCTGGCGGTGCTCAGGGGACCATAGGGGATGCTGGGAATCGAACCCAGATTGGCTGCATGCAAGGCAAACACCCTACGCGCTGTGCTATCATTCCAGAATCCCCCACCCCCAACCATATTCTGAGCTGGAAATAGTTTCTGAGCACCACTAGGTGTGTCCCAGGCCCAACCCCCACCCCGAAATCACACATCTCTGATCTCACTTTCTGTCTATTAAAGTGAGTCCCAAGAAACTTTATGAACCACTCCTAGGGGTGGGGGAGAGAGTACAGGGGTTCAGGTGCATGACTTATGGGCAGTCAGCCCGGGTCTATCTCCCACATTCCACTGCTGGCACCACAAGGTGCAGCCAGAGGTCCCAAAGCCCCAGAGTGTCCCCTGAGCACCGGAGTGGAACTTCAGGGTCAGAGCGAGCAACATCACCTTTTTGGACCAAACTCTGAGCCGCAGTTCAGGTTAGCTGAGTATAAGCAGGATGACACCCACGCCTCCTGAGTGCCAGTAGGAATAAATAAATAAATAACAAAACAAATAGCCCCACTGTCTAAAACTCTTAAAGCTGAGACCAGAGAGTACAGGAGTTAAGACAACTGCCTTGTACTTGACCAACCCTAGTTTAATCCCTGGTACTGCACCTCTGGGAGTGACCTGAGCAAGAGTCAGGAGTAAGCCCTGAGCACAGCTGGGTATATAGCTCCCACCACCTCCCCAAAATCTTAACACAAAGAACAAATTGTATTACTGTGGTTTTAATATTCTAAAAACATTTTGGACTGTTTCGTGATGTTTCTATGCAGACAGCTTATTTCCGATTAATGGCTGTTTAGTGAGAATTAATTCAATTATGCCTGAACTGAATTTGGAGGTAAAATCGAAGTTAGCAAGATGTCAGAAGTTAATGCTTATTTTTCTGATTTTTAAAATTCACATTGAATACCGGGGTTCTTTCCTACAGAATCATACTCTACCAGGGAAATTCTCTTTATCCACAGGTATTGAAGATTCCAAATGTAAAATAAATTTCATAGGAAAGCAATTACAACTCAATTTGAGTACCTAGACTAGTCATTCCACAACTGAGAAAGATTTCTTTGTACCTTCTTTGAGGTGAGGCCACAGTTTAGTTTGTAGTAGGGTCTAAAGGTATATATAAAAAGGTAGCCACATTCTTCAAAAAGACGAACACTAGATCTTCTCTGATACAGGCTAGTACTAAAATTTGAAGACTCGCGTTATCTGATCTTGGAAAATTATGAGTCTGGTTTCTTTGTGTCACTTCCTAGATGCAACTCACTGGGGCTTGATACCGCTGCTTTTTAGGCGTTCTGAATTCCAGACAATGGTGACTCTCACACGGCCATCACCCAAATGTTTCCCTTTGGAGAACTGCCCATAATTCAGAAGCTCCATGCAGTGATCCTTAGCACTCACACTTGCGAAGTGCTATACTACATACAAAGTCAGTTCACTCATAATTTTTAATAAAACACATCCTAAGACCTCCTTACATGGGCATTTTAATCCTTATTTTTATATAAGTCACCGCTAAAACTAAGAAAGGGTAACTTAGCTTACACAAATTGAAGAAGGCTGTACAGATTCTAAGAGCTAAAACTAGAACTATAAAAGTTCAGTTCCTCTATCAAAAAGACCAATTCAAGATTCCTATATCCTTTTATTTTGTTAAAAGCCACTTTTTTTTTTTTAAAAAAAGAGTGTGCTTGAGGTATTAGCATTATCTATTGAGATAACAATGACTACTTCACCTTTTATTCATTTACTTTTTGGGTCACAGCCCTTGCACTCAATTCATAGCAAACCAAAGAGAAATACTCAAGATTTCTTTGATGGATAATAATGCTAGAACTGATACACATTCTGAGTGAGTGTCCTCTAGCACATCAAAATCTACCTTCACAGAGAAATATAAAAATACTGCCTTCAGTAATTTCACAGGTTCTAGACCAAAACCAAAATAATCCCCTCACTTGGTGTCATGCTTCAGAGAAGTACACACATTATCAAATTAAAGCACATGAGTTTTATGCTTTATTTTCCAAATGCAGGAAAATCTTTCATTGAAAATAACACTAATTCCACAGAGTGTGCAATTAATCAACATAATCATGGGGATAACTTAACTGTTTGGGGAGGTGTGTCAAATAACTCTTTAAGGCCACTAAAGTGCCACTTGAGCCACCAGAGTAATGATTTTCTGAATCAGCAATTTGTACAAGGGTCCCCAAGAGACCTGAAGGACTAAGGGCAACCCCGAAATCAGTCGACTTACTTCTAACGAGTAACTTACCACTGGCTTTATGTGAATACAATCTTAATAGCTCTGCCTACCCTATTTCAGATTTTTATAGCAGCCTGTGTCTATGATGATTGGGTATAACAGAGGCAATTTAGGACCCTGTGGTCTCTGGAGAAACTACATATGCATTTGAAAGCTTTTTTTTTATTTGACAGAAACAGTTTTTCAAATAAAAATGAAAAGGAGGTCAATTTTGCAATATATACTGAAGGCTTCAAAAGCAAGCTGCCATAAAAAAAAGGTTTCACTGTATCCTTAGCAGAAAAGAAAGGGGAAGGATGAATGTGTCTGTGGGGGGTGAGAGGTGGGAGGAATTGGTGGGTTGGGGGGCTGCCTTTGGACCCTTAATTTAATTGTACAACTAAGAAACCTTGCTGATCGCAAGAATTATCACTAAGACTTTTCTTAAGAGAGATTCCTGAGGTCTTTAATTTAGGGTACTTGCATTCACTTGAAATGGGCCTGGCAATCCCATTCTCTCTCTCTCTCTCATTCTCATTCTCTCTCTCTCTCTCTCTCTCTCTCTCTCTCTCTCTCTCTCTCTCTCTCTCTCTCCCTCTCTTCCTCCCTCCCTCCTCTCTCAATATGAATAAAATCCCACTGGTTGATCAGAATTAAGTGTGACCAATTTAAGTAACTGGCACAGACATTACGGTGACATTAGAAGAAATTACAATCAACTTGAAGGATAAGTAAAAGAGAAAGATAATGACGACCTGATTCAACAATTTTAACTGAAATTTTGGTGAGGGGAGACTCAGTCACGCTCAGAGACCCTCTTGTAGCCTTAGGTTTGAAGCAGGGTTGATGGGATGGAGCCAAGCACCTTAATCCCTATACTATCTCCATGTCCTAAAACTGCATTTTACAAAAGGCAAATAGTAATTGATCTCTGAGGTCTTTGGACAAATTACATTTGATGAGTAACATAAATTCTTTTTTCCTGGCAGTCTACTATGCCTTTAAATGTACTCACCTGCACTGATGGAGGCTAGCTGTTTTTCTGGTTTTTTTTTCCAACTGAGGGGAAAGACTTATTTGTTTGTTTTTAATTTTTATTAGTGAAAAACTATGGGCTACAGTTGTAGACTTACAAATTTTTGTGCTTGGGTTTCAGTTATACAATGATCAAGTACCCATCCCTCCACCAGTGCCCATTCTCCATCATCAATGATCTCAGTATCCCTCCCACCCCTCATCACCCCCATTCCACCCTGCCTCTGTGGCAGGGCATTCCCTTTTGTTCTCTCTCTCTCCTTTTGGGTGCTGTGGTTTGCAAAAGAGGCATTGAGTGGCAATCATGTTTGGTCTATAGTCTACTTTCAGCATGCTTCTCCCATCCTGGGAGGATCCTCCCAGCACCCTTTGTTTGGTGCTCCCTTCTCTAACTGAGCTGCCTTTTCCCCTAGTGTGTGCGGCTGGCCATGGAGGCTAGCTGTTTTTGAGAAATTAATTTCATACCACCAAGTCGATACCTCTAATAAATCATAGCATTCTAAAGTACCTGAGTCCTAGAGCCAAGAGTCATGTTCTGAAAGTACATCTTCCACATTCTACCCCAAGACAAGAAATACCGTTAGGTTCCAGGATCAAGCACTGGTGAACATTACTTGGTTTGTTAACTGAAAAGGGTCTTTCTACCCATGCTCTGACTGCTTTCCAATCCCATACTAAGAGAGATAAATTCACACTTTTAGCCCTCTGGAGAAGATCTATGACGATCCTGGGCAAATGCAGAAGACACCATATGAGCAAGACTTCATAGCTTGCTTTCTTTTTTTAATTTAAAAAAAATGTTTAAGATAATCAGCAGCTGTATTGCAGCACGTAAGTTACTTGCAATCCACTGAAATAATGTTTTATTCGTTTAACTAGTAGACAATGTTAAAAAAAATAATGATCAAATGTTAATGAGAAGAGAAAACAGGAAAAAGTTTAATACTACTTTTGTTCCAGAGCTTCCTTATGCAAAAATTATATCTTTTAGCACCATGGCGTGTATTAAGCAATTCAGTTTTCAAACTGAGTTTGCAACTAACAAGAGTTAAGTATTATAAACTCTTAAAGAAATTACAAATATTTGCTATATGGTTTCCCAGAAATAAAGGGAATAAGGATCATAAACATTTTATATATGTTACAGTTGAATGACTAATCCATGTAAGCACTGTACCTATAGACATACGTACATATATATTAGTAGTAATTTTCCCTAAATAGATAAACCCAGTATCCTAATATATCTGTAATATATTTATGATTTTCCTAGCCTTAGTACTGGATGAAATTGGTCTATATTCCTTAAACATACACCACTGAGAATTTGGGAAAATTGCCCAGAAACCAAAACATATATCAGGGCACCAGCAAAACTGAGAAGAACCCTGCTAACTCTTGAGCCTGTCTTTCCAGATCAACTGTAGAAGTCAGTCCACAACCACCAAGAAGGGAGAGAAAACAGTGTTCAAGACTTGGTCTGACTCCCCTGTGGCTCTGGGGGCTGTCACAGGATGGTGATGGCTCACAGATAAATTACACACACCACTGAGTCCCACACTGTGATGTTTAAGAAAATTCTCCCGGTTAATGAATATATTTGAACATGACTAAATCAAGAGAGGAAGGTGGGGGAGGGAGTCACAGGAAGGAAGAGGCAAGGCAGAGGAAGGAGGATGGAGAGAAGAAAGAGAAAAGAGGAAGGAGCAAGGGAGTGGTTAAAACAATGATCTCATTCTATCAAAAACGTGACATGGAACATGGCGATGTTAAGTTCTGAAATTTGACAACATTTTTATTATAATAATTGTCAAAGAGGGAAAAAAATGAACTCTTGGTCCAAACAAAACATTAGGTGCTCTACATACGACGTGTTGGTTCTAAAGTGTCAATGACCATCACTAATCTCAAAAGGTAAAATTTTACAATGGATGAAGTGCTATCAGTAACGGTAAGGATGAAAACACAAAGAAAAGAACCTCAGTGTGGAAACAGGTGGCAGAAGGAAAGATGTGTATTTGGGATTCCATGCTCGGTACATTACAACAGGTTTAATGGAAACTTAATATTTGTTAGAATACACGTCTTTTCTATTTGAAATTGCTAAATAAACCAAAGGAATTAAGAAACTGATTCTAAAAGGATTAATCCCAGATATAATGCAAAGTGAATAAAACCTTAATTGGAAAGATGCAGAACTAGAAAATACTTACATGAACTCTCTCTTCCCTATTTCCCTGGCTCTAACTTTTTGACCAATACATGGCTGGACAAGCTGGTTTTGGGGTTCTGGTGGAATCTGCTTACAAGTTAGAGAAATTTGCAACGCAAGACAAAACTATGAAGATCTGAACTTTTCTCTCTATATAACAATTAGTTAGCTGACTGAACCATTTCACTTCTGAGGTATGCAGAAATCACTTTTGCATAATTATTATAAATAATCTGATGGAAGCTTGTCAGCAAAAACTGTTTCTACCTTTAAGACATATTCATTATTAGACATTTGGTCTTAACTACCAAGAATACACACACTCCACCCAACCACTGTCCTGCAACCTGAGAAGGAAACCCTCAGTGATTTGGTTTTTCTTACATGCCACACGCTAATCAAAACAGAAAAAGACTCAGTCAAACCTCCATTCCACCAGGGAGGATAGCCTACTTGGCCTGCAAGGAAATCAAAAATGCTTTTATAAAACAATATGGTGTAAATACAGACTTATTTTCCTTTATAAAGGAAGAGAAAACTATCAAACATACCAGAAAGCTCTCTGCTAGGATCTATCTGCCACACCCATTACTCCAGGATGGAGAACATTAGCCCATGGGCCATATAAGGTCTGGGAAATCATGAGGTCTGGCCTCTGGCATGACAGGAAAGACGCTTACACTTCTTGAAGCTGGCGTCCATGGCGAGTTTGTCTGTACTGTACGGCCCCAAAAGAACTAACTATTTAAACCACTTTCACATTAAAAAAAAGGCTCCCCACATTTTGCATTATCTACAGAGTTGTGTTTTTCAGTTTGAATGATCTAGCCCTTTAAATTGCAATCCCAAAATAATCTAACAGGCTTTTTTTTTTTTTAGAGGGAGGAAATTTGGGACACATCCAGCATTGCTCAGACACTACTCCTGGCTCTGTGCTCAGGAGTCATTCCTTGGCAGTGATTAGTGAACTCTATGCAGTGATAGGGATCGAACCCAAAGTCAGCCACACACACCAAGCCAGTGCTTTAACTCCTACTCTCTCTCCAGCCAAGAAATCTTAAATGTAAAAAGATCGATAAGTACAACAAAATAAATGAAAATTATTAATGCTGATATAAAACCAACCTCTTGAAAGCTCAAGAGTGGCACATACTTCACATTTTATTTTAACTATTGAGAGTCTATTTGGCAAAGCAAACACTTACTTTAAAATAAGGACAAAGTATCTACCATTCCCAGTATTAACTCGCATTTTTAAAATCACTGAAAATATCTGGTCATTTGAATAAAAATTCTAAAGAAACAAAAAAACAAAAACAAACAAACAAAAAAAAACCCAGAAAACAAAAAACAAGAAAAACCCCAACCTCGAAAAGTAAATGAACGGCCCCACACACCAGTAGGCTCCAGAATGAGGATCCAGCAGAGGGCGCACATGCCCCGAAAAGAGCCGGCTCTTGCCAGGGTATCACCCAAACTCAGTTAGGATGAAGTCAAACTAAACCTTCAATGGGAGAAGGGTGAGGAGTGTGTTCCTATTAGCATTATCAAAACAAATGTGCACAACATAAAAATCAATAGAAAACACACACACAAGAATGCTTATTATTAACTACTCGCTGTAGTTAATTCTAATGTGAGTTTCTTGTTTCATGCAAAGTTATTTATAAGAATAAACGTGTCTTTGGTAAAGAAGTAGAATTCCATTAGTTCTTCAGGCCACTATAGTTTTCATGTAAATATTAATATTTATCTACAATAATGAGTTCGTAGACGTAAGTGTTAAACTTCTAACAAACACTGATGAGTATATTACATTTATTTCTGTGAAAACAGTCTCTTAATGTATTTTCATGTGTTGAACACAAACCTCTTAATTAAGCTTAAGGTTCTGAATCTATATTGCAATATTTGCTTGAAGTTAAAGGTCATGAAAGAACTTCTCAGCTATACATGCACATGTACATGTATATATAAATAGGTCATTGCTTCTTCTTTTAAGGAAGTTTTTCTATAAATGCAGTCACAGACTCCTAGTTCTTTCCACGGTTTTGATGTCAGAAATGATATCACAAATTGAAGGCAAATGTCCACTGGAAACCCCAAATTATTAAAAACTATATTTTAAAATATTTTCAGTTAAAAATCAAATCATCCAAGGGCTGCTCAATCTTAAATTTAGTAGATTAGAATATACAGGTTTGCAATAAGGTTTCAAGGGGACAATATTAACAGGAAAATTAGCAGCGACTCGTTCAACCACTTAAATGACCATTTCAACTTCACCTTTATGAACCAGGTAAAAACAATGAAGCAGTGAACATGCCCATTGGGTGAAGTTTAGTTATTTATCCACTTTTAGCCATCTTTGTGGATTGAGAGTTAAATTTACAACATCTATAAACCAAGTGTTTTTTTTAAGGTTACATATAGGTCACCATAAGTAATACTTATCCTTTGGCTCCTGTGGCTACACCATTCCTGCCTAAGTTAAAATGATGATGTTTTATTATTCCTAAGTACTCCATTCTGAAATGTTTGCCCAATCTGTTAAGTCCAAGCAAATTTAAATGATTCTGACATGCAGCCTGCTAAGGCCAGTGATGGGGATAATGCCTCTTTACGTGGGTAAATTCTGTGGCATATAGGTCACTCTCTTAAGGGGAATCAACTGTGTGTCTCTTCTTTGCATTTCCACCACAATCCTTCATCCTGCAGCCTGGAGCTGAGAGTGAAATGCAAGAAAGGAGCCGAGTGCTCAAAGCAAAAATCTGCTTCCAGGACAATCCATTATATCTGACAAGTTAAATGTTCCATGGTAGGCCATATGGCATGAGAGCAGGCCCGACGATGGAAGAGGGGAACTCAGCAAATGCATCACAATTAAGGAGTTTGGCTACACACTTTACTTTGAATTACTTTATTTTTTTTTATTAAATTTTAAATTCTATTCCTCGCAATTTTTAAATGAACTCTTGGACTGAGTCAAATTTTTTTAAGAAGTTGCATGATTTCTCATCAATTGTTAAAGCTTAAGTTACACATGGCCATCTTTATCACATGGCATTTCAAAGAGGAAGATTCATTTAAAGAATTTCAAGAAAACAAAATATAGACAGTTATTCATTCACTAGATAGGGATTTGTAAATGAAACTAATTGTAAGGTTAGGGCATTTACATAAAACTGATAAAATATTAAGCGAAATCAATCTAAAGATTTGCAAAGCTATACAGTTATAACTGGCAGCATGTCCCGGCTCTTTCTTTGATTTAGTTAATACTTATGAAATTAATGGACTCACTGGAGATTGCATCAGTTGAACTTAACTCCTAAAGAGAACTATGCAAACTCTTGCTAACATCAAAACCCAGGAACAAGTCTTAGAAGCTCTCTAAGACACTGAGTAAAACAGGATTGTCTGTCTATAAATAACAAATGTTTGTTGTTAGAAACTATGCAATGTAAATAATATTTCTACTGTAATCAGGTATGCATTTATTCATTAGGGGAGAGGAAGATAATTAATGAAATGACCAAAATAGAATCATTATTCTACAGTATACTATTGCATCACTCTCTCTCAAAAAAAAAAAAGAATACAAATGTTCTTATTTCCAGGAACAGAAAAGAACCTATAATGAAAAAGCTTTCTACAGAAGTATCAAACTACATCTGGCCCAGTATCTTACAACAATTTTATCAACATCCTCACTTCCTGGAGAATGACACATTCTTGAGCAAATTTATATATAAAATGATACTAGACTATGAAGCTTAGGTTTTTCTCTAATAATGATTATCAGTTAAGTGCAAAGGCCTGCAAACAGAAAATTGATAATGATTTTTTAAATGTATGCATCTTTCTGAAAGTGAAGAAGCTGAGACTCATTTCCCTAAACTATTTTCCCTCTCCATTTCTCCCAAGGGTCACTATTTCCCTCAAATGTACCCGTTTCTGCCTTAATTAAGAATATCATTATTTCAAAGAGCATATTCAGATACTTTCTAAATACAGGTCACTTCAGTCCATGTTTCAAAGCATAAACACATTTTCTGGTGCCTCCAAAGTTACAGTTTGTTAATAATCTATTTTAATCTTATATTTGCATCTCCCCTATTTTGTATGAGACACTTAACTGAATCATGTAGATAACGCTTCAGGAATCAGTAATTTTATTACAAATCAATTGGTAAAGTTCTTTGTATTTTAACAAATGCTCTCACATATATACTCTTAGGAGCTTTATTGCACTTCCATTAGGCAGGTATTATAACCACTGTCACCAATACTTGCCTTATGGATGTGAAGGAAGAAAGGAACACCCAGTGCACAGTGAGGAAATGGAAGAACCACAGCTTGTGCCCAAACCAACCTATAACACCAGCACTATCCTGCCACACTAAATCAGAGACTTTGTGAAGAAGTCTGAGATTTAAAAGGATAAAGACAGGCATCATTTGATAAATAGAAAGATAGCTATAGATAAATAGCTATATAATGAATTTACATTTTTACTTCTTATTCATGGAAAAGAGTTAATATTTTGGCCTTGTATAGATAGTGCCAGTTCATCAGAGGCACTGGGATTTCCTCTACGTTGATTTCCTAAGGAACGTGAATACATACTGAGTGCACAGTAACATTAACACACATACAGGAAGTATAGATTATACCTCGACACCAACCAAGTGAAGGGGCTACTGTGTACTGTAGATCCTATTTCTGTGTATCCAGAACCACATTTTTATTACTAATTAAAATGTCCAGATGGTAAAATAACACCTGATCTGAGGGGCTTTTAAGTACAGTAATTGTCAACGCTCAACTCCTACATTGTTAACAAATTGGAAAAATTGGCCTGCACTGAGTTTTATATGTTCTAATTCCAAGCCATCAGTGAACTGCAGTTAAAACTTTAAAAATCTGAACACAAGAATACCCACATTACACTCTACCAAGAAAAATTTAAAAATCTGCCATTCAAATCATTACTATTAAGAGAAAGCTTATGGACACCAATATAAAGAGTTATACTGAGCACTTCAATTGGGTTCTGGAAAGAAAAAATATACATTAAAGAAAAAGAATGAGGTTGGAGCTATTTTACACTCCATCATTTTATAATTCCCCTTTTCTCTATCTTTTGTTTCAGGGGTTGACAAAATGATAATCCACTTTTAGAATATATCTGTCTTAAATTTTTATGCATTTCCATTGCCAAATTAGCACCGCTCAAAATTATAAAGCAAAACATTATCTTAAAAAATATGGTTTCTGGCATGATCTCTGAAATTCAGGTTAGGCGGTGGCTCAAAAATAATATACTTTGGAAAATCACAATTCTTTTTTAAAAATGTTTAAGCAGTTGGTTCCTGGTCCTAAATGGGTTCTTTTTGCTCAAGCAAACATTTTTGCAAATATTTAGGCTGCTTTGATACGCAAATGTTCTCCCAAACATTTCCACCAGCCAGCCACTGAAATTGCTCCACAGACCCCAACCAATGGGAAAGTTTGCATGGGAAATATGAGAAGCAACTGGATGAGAATCCTGCCAGGAACACTCACTGGCTGCACCAGCCACAGATGAATGTTGATTTTGTTGCAATACCTGAAAACAAAACCATTGGAACTTTGAGTGAAGCGACTACTCTAAAATTCTGTCATGGGGCTGTAATTCTCCTTGACTGGAGGAATAGCTTCTGGGGAGGGTAACAGTGATCACCCACAGGTTTTCTATTTCAGAGTTCAATAACTCCGCTAAATGTGGCTTGCTGCTGGACAGTGAAAATCTCATCCTTTTGCAAAGAAAATGCCCATAGGAATTAACATGTGCTAAAGCAGGCAACGGAAAGGTACCAAAATAATGTCACAAGAAGCATCCCAAATCTTACCAGGTATAATAACAGTACTTTGCAAAAGAGTTGCCCCAAGGAAATAAATTCAGGGAGAGAGGATGACCCTAGACTTAGGAAAATAAACTCAAGAAATGACTCAGGCAAACACATGGGAATTTTAGAAATAAAAAATACGAAAAAAAGCATTCAAAACTAACTTGTATATACAGTCGGGTTATACTAATTACAAGTCAAAATAATCTCCTAATTCTCCCCTTTCTCTTCCACACTCTATTCCAAACAGTG